>NC_143057.1:24795326-24949782 GCF_052426305.1 Pelodiscus sinensis | reverse complement strand
AAATAACATGTCTACACACAAAATGCATTTTGAAATAGCATTTTGCTATTTCGAAATAGTGCGTCCACACTGAATGGATGCTGAATTGTATTTAAGGCCAGCTGGAAACAGGTCCGCCAGGGCATCAGGTCAGGAGTTACATTGTGTGGCTGCTGCCTGAGGCTATCTGAGGCCTGTGCTTAAAGGCACGCCCCCTGGACAGCCAGTTCTCAGCTTTCCCTGCTTGCTTGCCTACCTCGATGAGGGACAGCAAAGCATTTTGTCTCTGCGTGCTCTGGTTGCCCTCACTTGCGACACCACAGCACTCTGCAACATGGAACCAGAGCTGCCCCTGGGCACTCTGGTGCTTCTCATGGACGCGTTTCTGCGAGCCTGGCTGTACTTTCCACAGGCTACCATCCAGGAGGTCCATCGGGGGGCTGTCAGTATCCAGGAGGCCCTGCAGAGCACTAACAGTCTCCCTAGTGTGACCCACGGGGGGCTTGTGCCTCATTCCTCCCTCACATCCTTCCACTTACTCCTTCCTGATGTCAAATGAAATACATGTATTTTCATGAACACAAACTCTCTTTATTTAACAAAACTGGAGGAGGGGCATAAAACTCTGGTGAGACTGGAGAAAGGAGACAGGACAGGGGAGAAGAGAGGGTGGAGAGGGGAGGAGGAAACCTAGGAGGAGGGAGCTGAAAGGGGGAAGAAGGCGGAGGGGAAGCTCAGGGCTCAGGGTTAGGGGTCTTGCCAGACCAACTTGATTTTCATGCAAACCTGCTCCTGGGTTCACATGTGGCCTTTGGTGGCCAGGCTGGCAGCTATTCTGCCATAGACGGCCATGTTCCTTTGTCTAGTATGGAAATCATGGATGTTGGGGCATCTCCCCCAAACCTGAATAAGGTTCATGATCTCTACCCTGGACCAAGAAGGTGCCCGCCTTCTCTGGGCCCTGGTAGGCTCCTAGGAGCTGGCAGACTGCTCCTGGGGAGTGGTGGAGGGCTGGCTGCCAGTGGCTTGCTGGCTCATGTTTTGGGGCCACTGGGTCAGGGTGGTGACTGCTGGCTCTGGGCTGGCAGGCTTGGAGCTGGCACAGGCATTGTGGCCAGAGTCAACCCCTTTAAGGGCTCCGGAGAGGGGGGGAGGGAGAGGAGTGTTCTTGGTTGAGGCTGGAGTGGCCACCAGGGCACCCTGGGAAGGCTGGAGGCCCCCTATTTTGATATAAGTGTCTACACAGCACTTATTTCGAAATAGCTATTTCGAATTTGGTGTTATTCCTTGTGGAATGAAGTTTACCAAATTCAGAATAAGTGCGCCGCTATTTCAAATTAATTTCGAAATAGCAGTTTGGCTGTGTAGATGCTAGTAAAGTTAGTTTGAAATAACGGCTGTTATTTCAAAATAACTTCGCTGTGTAGACATACCCTAACTCTATTTTTAGTCTCCACTCCTCAAAGAGAAAGGGACTGGGATATAGAACCAAGGTTGTGGAAGAGGCAGGACTGTAACATGATGGGGCAGAAGGGATCAAATTTGGATGGAAAAATATGTGATAATTAAATTAGATCACCTCATACTGTTTATGCATGGGAAGGTCAAAATTGAGATTGCACAGAATACATGTAAGAAAGTTAGGCAGAAATTCACTCATGAAGAAAATCATCCCACAACTTTCTACTGGTGCCCTTACTTTATTATTATTTCTTCCTTTCTTGTTTCACTTAAGGAGGACAGTCCCCAGGCATCTCTCCAGTTTCAGCCTGATATTTGTGTGGCACCCACTGCAAAC
Organism: Pelodiscus sinensis; assembly: GCF_052426305.1. Lineage (NCBI taxonomy): Eukaryota > Metazoa > Chordata > Testudines > Trionychidae > Pelodiscus > Pelodiscus sinensis. The sequence continues at coordinate 24,948,005 of NC_143057.1, read as the reverse complement.
TGCCATTGTATGGATTTTCTTCTACTGCTGTGGAAAAACTAGCAGAATGGTGCTCTCATTGGGAGAACAACACTGAGTAATATTCAGACCTCTGAGGTTGCTTATGGACACTAAAACAGTGATGATGAGTGACTCCTGATCATACAACTAGTCCTAGAAAAGAGTGAATAAAATGGAATCTCCTTGGGAGCTACAGCATGAGTGGCATCACCGAAAATATTTATAAACAGGAAGGGGGTGGGAAGGGGTGTGAGAAAAGCAGTGGCCTCATAGGGAGCGGGAATCTGGAGGAACGCCTTCTTGTTTGGGAGAAAATCTGACAGAGTTGGCAACTTCCCAAGTAAATCTCACCCTTCCTCTGAGAATGTATTAGACCACCAATGCATGAATATGATTCATGATTATCCTACTCTTTTATCACTTAACCTCCCTCAGGAATGCCTTAGTTTTTATACTGAAGTTGCTAGATCCCAGCCACGGGGGAAGTAGAACACACTGGGTTAGTGCATGACATGGGAAGAAGGCAAGGTGGTGGCAGAAAGGGTCAGGGCCGGAAACAGACAGGACCCCGGACCTGTTGGAAGTCCCAGGACAGATTGCACAATTGCTCTGGCAAGGGATGGTGCATGGGCAGAGAGTTTGAGATCCTGCTGTACACCTTCACTGACTGACTCAGGCTGCCCTTAATCAAACATGCAGTCTCCCTGAAGCTAGAGGTACTACTGATGTGAATTGGTATTATTCACTATGAGCACTCTCCACCTCTGGGCCTCTTCTGCGTAAGTGTATTTTTTTTGGTTGCTGTAAAATATTGCTAGCACCTACTCTGCTATTCCCACCTTCTCCCTTCACAGACTAAGCTAACAAAACAAAACTTTGTTTGAATATGTTCCTCTATCCATCTAGCCTGTGGCAGTGAGCTAGGGAAATGATGTAAACAAGCACTTTGAGAAAGCACTCCTCTAATCTTCTGTGTCACGAGTGACAGAAATATGATACTCTCTCTGCCTAAGCATGCTTCACAGAATACAGGGCTATGGGCATGGAAAAATACAGTGGACCAGTATTTCAACTCCTATGATGACAGCAGTTATGCTTGAGTTCTAGGTGCATTTTAGGACTGAGTTGTGCAAAACTTCACCGATCTCTTTATTGTATGGATGAAAGGGAGCCCACTGTTTGGTGAATTATCTCTGCCTGACCTTAATGCAAGTGTTTCTGTCCTTATAGGACCCAAAATAAAGAACAATCAAGACAGAACAACAAAAGCCCTTGGGAAACAGGATTTTTGTAATATCAAAGAGCTTGAGAGAGTAATGTGGTTTTCTTGATCACGTGATTTCAAAGGGCTTGATTCTACTCAACCCCCCTCACTCAGGGTCAATAATATTTAATTCCCAGAGTGTCTTCATTCATTGACTGAGGCTGTGGAAATTAGACACCATTCATGGTGAATCAGGATGAAAATCTGTCCCCAAAAATTAGTTGCCCAAGTAGCTACCATAATTTAAACTGCCTCACACTTCTCTGGACATTACGGGTAGCTGGTTTGGGTAAACAGCATAATGTTGACATCCTCTGCCAGACTCTTTTAGGGAGTAATTATTGGTGAGGCTCCTTTCTGCTCCACCCTATGCTTTAACTTACCTGAAACTTCTTACAATGTTAAAGAGAAGATTAAAGGTCAAGTCCTGGTGCCTTTACTGTCACAGCCAGACCCTCTTACTTAAAATGTATTATTTGTGTGAGGATTATTTCCTTAAATAGAGATTGCAGTATCCGTCAGGACCTAGGTTACTGAAACTTCAGATATTACAAGTTATTCAGCACTCAGCCTCCATGTGTCTATGGCTACTCACTGAGTATAAACAATGGAAATATATTCCTCCCCATTCAGTGTCTCTAACTTGAATTTCAAGAAAAGTACACTTATGTAAGCAGGAATACCTTCATCATAAAGAGAAAAACTATTCTGTTACATCATGAAACTTAATCTCTGAAAAAACACAGTGTGCCTTCCAGAAGTCAACAACCCTTTTTAAAAATCCCTAATCATAGTAGAGATGTCACTGGTTAACCAGGGACCCAGCTGGACTGGAACAGCCGCCCTGGGCAGGCGCACTGTGCTGCACTGTGAGCACTCCAACCCAATTGAGCCCACCGCACTCCAGGAGGAGGCTGAAGCGGCCTTCCTCCTGCGGGCTCTCAGGTAAACGATTAACCATTAAATGTCATTTTTAAGCAGTTAACTGCTTAACTGGGATATGACACCCCTAACTCATACACAATTTAGCATAATGTAATGCCAGGTTAAATATCAACTACAATCTTTCTTCTAAAGAATCTTTGATTGAAATGCCATTGAAAACAATATGGAACTGAAAACCAGATTAAGGAAACAGAATAACTTCTGGGGTCTTGTGTACCTGTCAGGATAGTCTTCCAGCCACATCAGTACATCAAAAAAAAAAATTAAGATAGGAACACTTGGCTCAATATGATTATGAAAATACATACTAAGGGCCAAATCTTATAGTCTTTAGGTCCTGATTCAAAGCCCAATGAAACCAGACAGCCTTTTTTAAATTGACATTGTAGTCCAGTTAGACCTGTCCCTTAGTCATCATTATATGGAGAAAACTCCCATTGACCTCAATAGGAATACTGACTGACTGGACTAAAGAAGAGCCTGATATTACAGACACTCTTTGCATGGAACAATACCTGACTTCAACAAGATTACGATACAGAGGGATTTGTAGTATCAGGTACTATGTGTGTAGGAGTTCAATCTTGCAAACATTAAATATGATAGTATGTTACTTATTATACAAATTAAAGTCTTTAACAGAAAATTTCATTTCATTGCCATTGTGCTATATTTTCTTTTTCTTTTTGCTATTCATTTGCTGTAATCCTATTTCAGTCCCGTCTTACTTAACAACCTATTTTCTTTCTTCTGTGCAAAGACTGCTGGGAGTGTGTAATTGTCCTCCTCTTAGTTTATCAATTTGTGCCCATAAAACTCTTGCAAGATCAGCTTGAGCAATCCTTTCAGAGCCAAAGTTTAAGATAACCCTTTCAGTTTGTTGGTAGTTCTCTTAAGGGATAAAGAGTTGTGAGTTTGCTAAAATATATGCCTTGAAATATTTTAATTCACTTTGAAAATGTGATCTCTGAATATCCACATCTTTGTTACGTAAAGGGGCTAGCAGCCTCATGATGTCTTTGTTTACAACTATACTATCCTCTGTGACAAAGGCAGTATCATATTCTAGTTCTGGGTTGGTTGCTAGGGCACAGTGGAAAACTGTGGAGTAGAACAGTTTATAATCCAATACACTTGAAATAACTAGAAAAGCATTCATATATTAGAGTGGTTGGTTCTGTTGAAGGTGGCCTAGTGGCACCACTTTGTATGGTAATGAAAGGAAACTTCCAGCTTCCATTTCCACTCCTCAGCCCAGTACAAACAGAGGCCCCAAAATGATGCTCATGCAGTGTTCATTCCTGCAAGTTGTTGGACATTCCAGTGAGGTATTTACTGCCCTCAATTCCCACTTTCTTCAATAGGGGTTGAAAAGATGTGGCACTTTGCAGGATTGTTGTGTCTTTGGAGTATTGAGACTTTGGAGTGGGGAATAGCACTCTGTCATTCAACAACAACCCCTTTGCCAAACAAGGTGAGGCCCTGACAGACTCTGGAAAAAGTCTTGCTAGTTCTGTGAGTAGCAGAAAAGCTGTGACAGCAAAGTGAGGCCCCAAGGGGCCAGATCCCGATCCCATTGAAGTTGATGGGAATCTCTTCAGTTTGTTCACTGGGTTTAGGATTAGGCCTCAAGTATGGATGGTTCAAAGCTAAGGGAAGAAAACAGGGCAGGCAAAATGGACCAGTACACTACTCTCTGAAACTGGTATTGAGGGGAAAATATAATACAAGTACATTTTAAAATGTATTAAAATTGCATCCCTACTCTATATATATTATCATTCTTTATTTAAGCAATATTTTCCTGTGAGACTTTTTTTCTTCTTTTAGCAGATCAGATTATCATACAGATTTGGATAACATCCATATTAGAGTAATGGGCCTAATTCTGATAAAACTTACATCAGTAGAGTTCAAGAGTAACTCCATTAACTTCCATGAAGTTACACTAGTGTAAAAATCTGTGGGAAAATAGAATAAGGCCCACTTTATGTAAGCATGCATAACACTTTCAATTATTATAACTGGAATTATTTATTAACTAATTTACTTTTATTTATGTGGCTTGTTTACTTTCTGCATTTCACTCAATTTGGACAAAGGAAAAAGATGATTTCACATTTATAGTTGGTAGCAGTGTTTGAAAGACAACCTTGTACATGCATATTTATTTGTTTCTGTGCTTAATTTGGAAATTATAAATGTTTATGCATATTTATACTGAACCTATATTGACTTAAAAACTTACTTCTTCTGAACATAAATATGGATATAGATTTAGAGAAATTCAATGGTCAAGTTTTAAGATATGATTGTTCTTCTATTATATGATGACAGGTTGAATGTGATGCTGATGACAGCATAATGAAATTACCCTATGTGCACCAAACTCAACTACAAAGATATTGTACCAGCAGTGCTAAACTTAAAGTTGTGTCACACCCTTATTAATGGCTACTTGCTGAAATTGATAACTTCCAGAAAATATACTCCAACCTGACACTTACTATATAACGGATCTATTCTACAAAGCTGCAGAGGATAATTAATATAGACCAGTCGGTAGCTTTAATTTTACATTTATATTCCCATAAAAGTAAAAGTGATTTTATTGTTATTGATAACTTGCAGGCTACTTGCCTTGGTAATTTTTTAAATTTAAAAATGTCTTCTCTGCAGACCCAAAGCCTTCCTCATGGGAGCTATATACACATTTATGGCAGACATGAGAGATATTGTCACTAAAAACCATTTCCAAGCTGAAAGGATTTTGAGACTAGATATTCATTAGATACATATTATGTCTGCACTCAAATTAATGCACACAACTCCTATTAGTGTCTTTAAAAAAATGCAAGTACCTGTAACCTTACACATATAAGCAACTGCATGATTAAAAAAAATATAGTGTATATAAACATGAGTAACCATTTATTATGTTTATATGCACCTACACCTGCACATATCCAAAAGCAGATTTCAGTCATATTTAATGAACAATCAAGAGTTCTTTAATGTCCCTTCATTGTAGTAGCTCCTGTCAGTACCTTAAGGACTTTTGTCCTCTGAATATAATATTTGCTAAGTATTTTAACAGCGGAGATATGAAATGAATGCACGAAAATCTAATTTGTGCCCCCTCCCTCCTTTGGTCCAAAGACGACAGCAAGCATGCATGGTTAATAAACTGGGTTGGGCAATCAGAGGGAGTCTCTTCTCTGCGTATTACGGTACAAGGGTTGGCCCTCCTCTGGTCCACCTGCCACAGGGTTTAAAGTTTCAGCCGATCGGGAAATACAATGACTTGGATCAAACGGCCTGGAGGGGAAGCCTGATTATACCAGGGAAGTGGATAAACTGTAGCTATCTTGGGAGAAGACGGAGAGAGCCCGTCGGCGCGCACATGACAGGCTGTAAGCAGCTCAGCCTGCATCCTGGAAGCCCAGGGCAGTGAGGACGCAGCAGACGCAGGGCTACATGGGGGAGGGGGGTTAGGCGCCTGCTGCATCTTGCCTTGACTCCTTCCAAAGGCCAGACCCTTATGCAATGAGCAGCCCGGCGCAATCCACCCGTTAGAGCAACACGAGGCGCAAGCACAAGGAGGGCGCGGGGCAGCCTCCCTGGGCGGATTTTTTTCTTGCTGTATTTCGTCCGAGACAGTTGCTTGCTTTGCAGCTGGTGACAGAAAAGGGGAGGAAGCGGCCGAAGCGGTTCGCAAATCCGACAGTGCGGCTGGCGAGCTGCGCCTCATGTCTCCTGCGGGTCACCTGCCCGGCTTGTCCGCCCCTCTCGGGGCTGCCGCCGGGCTCGCACAGACTCTGCTCACATGGAGAGGTCGGTGAGCCCGGGCCACTGCGGCTAGCGCCGGCTCCTCCGCTGCGCCTCGCTCGGAAAACCCTGCTGCGCACCAGCGATGGAAGACGGCTCCCTCCCAGACCTGCGCGACATCGAGCTGAAATTGGGGCGCAAAGTTCCCGAGAGCCTGGTGCGCTCGCTGCGCGGGGAGGAGCCCGCTGCCCGGGACCGGAGCGGCGGCGGCTTTTGCCCTGCTTCAGCCCCTGGGGCCTCCCGGCTGAGCAGCAGCGCCAGTGCCCTGGAGAGACTGGAAACCAAACTTCACCTCCTCAAGCAGGAGATGGTGAGTCTGGCCGGCCGCACCGTGCGCGGGAATTCTTGCTGCCCCCCGCGCCGTGGGGAGAGGGGGCTTCCCGACTGGGAGCGCAGAGCGAGCCCTCCGCCCCGCTGTCGCAGCCTAGGGCGTCTGTCTGGCGCGGCAGGGGCAGCGCTGCTCCCCCCCGTGCCGCTCAGCCTGGACTTTGCCCGGCCACCATTCCCTTTTCGGCAGCCCCCTGCCTGTCAGAGTGCGCGCTGCGAGAGGAGGCCGCTTGGCTGCCTGCTCCTCACCCACGCACCTCTCCTGACTAGAGGGCAGAGCCGTGCGGAATCTGTTCAGAGGGGGGCTCTTTGAGGGGATCAGCTACTGGGCTCCATAATGAGCGTTGCTTCTGTGGCCACGTGGCATACGTTACAAATAAGATGCAGTGACCAACTTACAGCTAATATCCCTGCCCTGGTGGTTCTTGAATTCTTGTAAACAAATCGAATCTGGTATGATCTACTCCCCATACTTTGCTGAACTTTTCTCCCCTCTCCCTCCCTTCCAACAGTATTTCCGGGTAGGGTGAAGTGCTGCTGATCTCTAGGCCCCTATGCAATTAATTCCCATCACTGGCTCGCCCACACAAAACCGATTCTGAAAACAATCCTGTTCTGGCTAGGCCAAAGGAAAGCAGCTACATACCTCCCCCACTTCCTTTCTAGAAGCACTGCCATCTATCAGTTGAAGTCTTTGGCAAGGTCCAGCCACTCCCCATACACACTATTGCTGGTTTCCTAATCCCATGTGAACATGGCCCCTTAAAAAACCATCATGATAGATTAAAAGTGCTCGGCACTATTAGTGTAACAAAGGATGACTTGATTGCAACCTGTAAGCACCTTTGTGCAGAACAGACTCTTCAGTCCAGCAGAAGGTATAACAAACCAGTGACTGGAAGTTGGAGCTAGTCATATTCAGAGTGGCAAAAAGGCATATATTTTAATAAGTTTGGAGTAATTAATCAATGGAACAATGTACCTAGTGGTGTGGATTCTCCAACGTTGATGATTGCTGGCTCAAGCAAGGATTTTTTCTCAAGGATATGCTCTAGGAATTATTTTGAGGAAGTTCAATGGCTTATGCCATACAGAAGGTGAGAATAGATCAGCGGTGGGAAGTGGTGCTAGCTGGGCCACAGCTTCTTGCAGCTCCCATTGGCCCTGAACCCCAAACTGTGGGCCATGAAACCTGCAAACTGCTGTAACTGCAGATGATCAGGTAAATAAAGCTCCTGGCAACCTGCCAGATGCGTCGCTAACCCTGGTGTACTGCATGCAGCCCACAGGCCCCTTATTGCCCACCCGTGGATTAGATGATTATAAAGGTCGCTTTGGTTTTAGATTTTAGGAAAAGAGCAAAAGTTTCTATAATGCATTCAAAGTACTGTAACTCTTACCTCCAAGCTGCAATCACAATTGCATAATGTCACCAAAGTGGCAGAGGGAAGATTGTTCACCTGCTAAAGAAGTTTTGCAGCTGCATGACTCTCAGGATATAAGTATTTCCTACTGTTAGCAGACAGAATGAAGAAAATTGACATCCAGTGATATTTACGTAGGTTTCACTCCTCTGAACCAGTGATACTTCAGACATCAGAAGTTATGTTAGCATATTGGTAAACATTTAAGAGAATGCCCTGAATTCTGTTTATTGTAAATCTATACAAGTACTCAATTTTAATCTGAGTAATACATTTCTAGAAGAATGTAAGATCTTTACTCCTAAAAATTGCCCTGCCTTCAGTCATTCAATTCATAAGACTAAACTTCGGAGGTCTGTTTGTTTCTAAACTAAGTGTACTGGAATATCAGTGTGCTTCCATAAAACACACCATTTATAATTTGGCAGCGTGGCTGTTTATCTGTGATGTGCCATTGGACCATGCTATATTTATGCATATTTTAATTAAACTCTATTCAAATGGACCAGCTATGTTATGCTAGGTGTTATGTACTGGTGTTTGTTTTTCATTAGAAGACCAACTCTGTTAAGCAACTGATTTTTTTTAAATGCAGGTTTCACTTAAAATAGACTGTCCCACCATGAAATTCACAATTAGCAGCATGCATTATCACGAGTAGTCAGATTCTGATCTGTTACATCAGTGTAAGGGAAGAGTAATTCAGATGTGTTAGCTGACATTAAGGGAACCTAGCTTTACAGCAGTGGTGGACAACCTGTGGCTGTCGAATCGCACTGGAGCTCCACTTACAGCCCACAGATCCCCTCCTGCTGCCCCCTCTCCCATACACCTTTTGTGCACTGGGACACCTGAGCCCTGGACTTCCTATGCCTCTCCTCTCCCCACTAGCACTTTTGGAGGAGCTGTGAATTGCCTGAATTGTGCTCTGTCTCCATCTTCCAGCTCTGGGAGGGAGGAGGAGGAGTGGGAATGGAGTGCAAATCAGGTGATTTGCGCACGCCAAAAGTTCTGGGAGAGAGGGGGAGGATCAAGTATGTGTGTGACTCTGTAGCCTCAGTGCACAAAAGGTACATGGAGGGGCAGACAGGGGGCCTCAAGTGGAATCCCAATAGGCTGCAGGCTTGCAGAGTGCTGCAGTCTATTGAGGTGAAAGACAGCCACTCATGCGGCCCATCCCTGTTTTACAGGCTTATTAAAATAGTAGTATAGCTGAACCTCTCTGGTCTGGGCCACTGAGAGCCTCGGTGGCTGGGAACGGGAGTCAGCCCCTCCGTCTGTGGCGGGCCCAGCCTGGCCGGAGCAGCACACTGTGGGCAGGGGCACTCCAGCCTTGCCAGAGCAGTCCCCACCCATGGCAACTCCCTGGCCCAACAAACTGCAGGCAGGAGCCCTCCCATAAATTTAACCAGTTAGCTGATTAGAAGCATACAAAGAGTGGAAACTTGAACACATGACCAGGGAGGAGTTTAAAGGTATAACTTGAGAATGCCGGGGGGTTATCAGGAAGGTGAAAGCGCAAATGGAATTGCGACTGGCTAAGGATGTGAAGGATAACAAGAAAGGGTTCTACAGGCATGTTAACAAGAAGAAGGTGATCAGAGAGGGTGTGCGGCCCCTAATGGATGAAGGAGGTAACCTAGTGACAGATGATGTGGGGAAAGCTGAAGTACTCAATGCTTTCTTTGCCTCTGTATTCACGGACAAGGTCGGCTCCTGGACTTCTGCGCCAAGTGACGCAAGATGGGATGAAGATGGACAGCCCATAGTGGGTAAAGAACAGGTTAGGAACTATTTAGAAAAGCTAAACGTACATAAATCCATGGGTCCGGACTTAGTGCATCCGAGAGTGCTGAGGGAGTTGGCAAATGTCATTGTGGAGCCTTTGGCTATTATCTTTGAAAAGTCGTGGAGATCGGGAGAAATCCCGGATGACTGGTAAAAGGCAAATGTAGTGCCCATCTTCAAAAAAGGGAAGAAGGATGATCCAGGGAACTATAGGCCGGTCAGTCTTACCTCGGTTCCTGGAAAAATCATGGAAGGGATCCTTAAGGAATCCATATTGAGGCACTTGGATGAGAGGAAAGTGATTAGGAATAGTCAGCATGGATTCACAAAGGGCAAGTCGTGCCTGACCAATCTGATTAGCTTCTATGATGAGGTAACTGGCTCTGTGGACATGGGGAAGTCAGCTTTTGCAAGACTTTTGATACGGTCTCCCACAATATTCTTGCCAGCAAGTTAAGGGGTTGTGGATTGGATAAATGGACGGTAAGATGGACAGAAAGATGGCTAGAAGGCCGGGCCCAGTGGGTAGTGATCAATGGCTCGATGTCAGGATGGCGGTTGGTTTCTAGCGGAGTGCCCCACGGTTCGGTTCTAGGACCGGTTTTGTTCAATATCTTTATTAATGATCTGGATGAGGGGATGGATTGCACCCTCAGCAAGTTTGCAGATGACACTAAGCTGGGGGGAGAGGTAGATACCCTTAAGGGCAGAGATAGGGTACAGAATGACTTAGACAAATTGGAGGATTGGGCCACAAGAAATATGATGAGGTTCAACAAGGACAAGTGTAGAGTCCTGCACTTGGGACAGAAGAATCCCAAGCATAGTTACCAGCTGGGGACCAACCGGTTTAGTAGTTCTGCAGAAAAGGACCTGGGGGTTACAGCGGATGAGAAGCTAGATATGAGTCAACAGTGTGCCCTTGTAGCCAAGAAGGCTAATGGCATATTAGGTTGCATTAAGAGGAGCATTGCCAGCAGATCCAGAGATGTCATCATTCCCCTTTATTCGGCTTTGGTGAGGCCGCATCTGGAGTATTGTGTCCAGTTCTGGGCCCCCCACTACAAAAAGGATGTGGACGCATTGGAGAGGGTCCAGCGGAGGGCAACCAAAATGATTAGGGGGCTGGAGCATATGACTTATGAGGAGAGGCTGAGGGACTTGGGTCTGTTTAGTCTGCAGAAGCGAAGAATGAGGGGGGATTTGATAGCAGCCTTCAACTTCCTGAAGGGAGGTTCCAAGGAGGATGGAGAGAGGCTGTTCTCAGTAGTGACAGATGGCAGAACAAGGAGCAATGGTCTCAAGCTGTGGTGGGAGAGGTCCAGGTTGGATATTAGGAAAAACTATTTCACTAGGAGGGTGGTGAAGCACTGGAATAGGTTACCTAGGGAAGTAGTGGAGTCTCCATCCCTAGAGGCGTTTAAGTCTCGGCTTGACAAAGCCCTGGCCGGGTTGATTTAGTTGGAATTGGTCCTGCATAGAGCATGGGGCTGGACTTGATGACCTTTTGAGGTCTCTTCCAGTTCTATGATTCAAGAAACGTGTCCACTTAAAAAAAAAATCGGAAAAGTGGACGTGCTCTTTTGTCATCCCTGTAAACCTTGTTTTACAAGGAAGAAAGGATGTGTCAAAAGAGGAGGGTTTCTCCAAAGTTTGGTGCTGCATAGACATGCTAAATTTTGGAAAAGCCTCTTTCGAAAGAAAAGCAGGAAAAGATACTTCATTCAAACCTCATTCCACAAGGAGTAATAGTTAATTCGAACTAAGGGATTTATCTCAGAATCTTGCTTCTCTGCCACGTGTAGATGTGGGCAGTTACTTCAGGCTAGTCAGTTTCCAAAATGGCAATCGGCCGGGATTATGCTAATCAAGTGCTGGATATTTAAATCCCGCACTTCATTAGCAATTTCGGTCACCCTCATTAGCCTCGCTAGTTCAAACTAGGGAGCTAGTGTAGATGTATCCTTAATTCTTTGAACATATATACACTCCATACCTTGTCTATAGTTATTACCTGGGGTTCTTCTCTTCCAGTTCCATTCTACTCTCTCCAATCCAGGGCGAAGGAACTCAACTGAAAACACTTTCACCGAAGTCTGTAATGACCATTTTCTAGCCAAAGTCAGAACCAATTTACCATCCTCATCCTCCTTGACATGTCAGCTGCCTTTGACAGCATAGGCCATTTTCCTCTTCTTGAAATGTTGGCTTTCCATGACAGTCCTTTCTTCTCCTCCAACATCTCTAATTACATTAAACTTCCGATAATCCGGCAACTTTAGGACCCAGGGGGTGCCGGATTATCAGATATGCCAGACTATCAGAAGGGGGGGGGCTATGAGGGATCCGGAGTGGGGTGGGAGGGGATGCCACCCCAGACCCCTCATAGCCCCCCCTAACGATAGTCCAGCTCTGCCCCAGGCGTCCCTGATTCAGCTGCTGCTGGTCAGTTTCAGCAGCAGCTGAATCGGGGATGCCTGCAATAGAGCAGCTGGGGTGCTGCCGGGTTGGTCCCGCAGCGCCGAGCGGCGGCGCTGCGGCCCCAATCCAGCAGCACTCCAGCTGCTCTTGGGGACGCTTGGGACAGAGCAGCTGGGGTACTGCTCGGTTGGTCCCATAGTGCTGCCCCTCGGGGCTGCGGGACCAACCCGGCAGCACCCCAGCTGCTCTTGGGGACGCCTGGGGCAGAGCAGCTGGGGTATTGCCGGGTTGGTCCCGTAGCGCTGCCCCTCGGGGCTAGGGTACCAACCCGGCAGGACCCCAGCTGCTCTGCCCCAGGGGTCCCCGATTCAGCCGCTGATCTGTTTCAGCAGCGGCTGACTTGGGGACCCCTGGGGCAGAGCAGCTGGGGTCCTGCCGGGTTGGTCCCGCAGCACCGTCCTTTGGCGCTACGGGACCAACCCGGCGGGACCCCAGCTGCTCTGCCCCAGGGGTCCCCGATTCAGCCTGCTGGTGAAACTGACGCTGCTGGTCAGTTTCAGAAGCGGCTGAATCCCGACGCCTGGGGCAAAGCAGCTGGGGTGCTGCCGGGTTGGTCCCGTATCGCCAAAGGACGGCGCTGCGGGACCAACCCAGCAGGACCCCAGCTGCTCTGCCCCGGGGTCCCCAAGTCAGCCGCTGCTGAAACAGATCAGCAGCTGAATCGGGGACCCCTGGGGCAGAGCAGCTGGGGTCCTGCCGGGTTGGTACCCCAGCCGCGAGGGGCAGCGCTACAGGACCAACCCGGCAGCACCCCAGCTGCTCTGCTCCCGGCTTCCCGATTCAGCTGCTGGTCAGTTTCAGCAGCAGCTGAATGGGGGAAGCCTGTCCGGCTGCCCCAGCACTTCCGGGTTCCTGATGGTGCCGGACCATCAGGAGTCCCGGAGCATTGGATGCCGGACTAATGGAGTTTTACTGTATTCCTTCAGTATTGGGGCATACTAACATGTACCAGACCATTTAGGCCCCTGTATAACGTGTTCTTTAAAGGCTCTCTGTAGTTTTGTATAAAGCATATCGAACACTAAGTTTATTCTCTCATGGTTCATTGTTCCTGGTACACATCCATCCCAAGTCAGTAGTAACCACATTTATTATAACCGAATAGATGAACAATGGTTTCTGTATTCTCCATCCTTGTCTTACCTGTGTAATCTTTGCAACTTGGCCACTGTTGACAGAGGATGCCTGTGCTGATCAGAGTTGAGGCACATTTGTGAGAGTGTGAGGAAGCTTGCATTACTGTTGTCCCTGAGTCACTGATCTAGTAATTAGAGGTCAAAGCAATTTGACTGTGAAGCGTTTTCTGTTTACAACGTTCACTAAAAGAAAAAGTATTTAGAGAACACCCATATACATATGATCTGGGAGGTAAATAGGAGGATCTGTATTTAAGAGATGAAAATGAAGGTCAGAGCCAGCCTCAGTAGCAGTATACTGCAGTAAATCACAGCCTGGATTCCTTTCCCGGCCTTAACTGCTATTGTAAGCAATTATAAATTAATGCTTTCCTCAAAAGCCTTGTTTCTCCCCCCACAATAATCACACCTAACAAGAAAAACATTATCTTAATGTGAGAAGAGTAAAATAAGCAAAGAGTTTTAGTAGAGAGCCTGTGAAAATCAACTTTCTTGTATCTTAGAAACAAAACAAAACAGACCAGACTGATGAAGAGTATTTTGCTTTGGCTGTATCTACAATATGAGCAGTAGTTATCAGTAAAAGAATGGCATCCCTTTTTAATTTTTCAAGGTAACACTACAGTAGACTCATCCTTTTTTGGAGAAGATAAGGCAGGCTAGTGATGTTTTGATTGTATATCATCTCTCCTGGCTTATTTAAAGATGGCATTTATAAGTTTAGCCCAGCCAGTCCATGAATACCTAATATGCAGTGCTTTTTGAAAGGAAAAGATATAGAAGTGGAGAGAAGGTTGTTGCCCAATAAACTATTTGGGTTATATGCAATTCCTGTCATTTGTCATCTGAAGAAGTGGGTTGTGCCCATGAAAGCTCATGATACTATTTATATATTTTGGTTAGACTCTAAGGTGCTATAGGACCATTATTGTTTTACTTACACAGCTATTCCCCTAAGATCCTCATATTAGTTACTTAACTCTTCCTGTCTTGGCCACTAGTATATTAATTACACTAAATTTAGCATGCCTTAGTCTTATACTAAGTGGAACAAAATTAGGATCTATCTAATGAGTTAAAGAAAAAAGAAGAGGAGCTTTTGAAAATTGAGCTACGGTAATATGAATTTAAACACCCCATTAGCACCTAATATAGCAAGTTTAACACCTTTACTATTGTGTTTGCTAATTATAAGTTCCACTGTCTTCAATTGAGATATGGCCCAGCATGTGTACATACTACACAGCAGCACAAAGCTAGTCTAGTGTATGAAGTGCTGATTGTCTATTAAATTGGTTATTAGAATTTTTCGGATTAAATTTGCCAGTAGATAAAATAGCCAGCTGTAGCAGACTAAAGCCTAAATTCTAAAATCTAAAGCCTGTTCATTAATTCCACCAGTGAGTGACATCAGTGCGTTATTACTAATTATTTTTATGCAGTGTTATTGTAGCCAGGTTGATCACAGGATACTAGAGAGACAATATGAGGTAATATGTTGTTTTTGGGACAGCTTGTGTTGCTGGGAGAGAGAGAGAAGCTTTTGAGCTTACACAACACTCTTCTTCAGGTCTGCAGTGTTGTAGTTTAGTTGGTTGGAGAATATTAGTTCAGAGGTAAGGTGTATGAGTCAATATCTTTTAATGGGCCAACTTCTTTAGGTGAACGAGACTCTCTCACCAACAGAAGTCAATCCAATAAATAATACTACCTCACTCAGTAATTATTTGTATTACAGGGAGATGAAATAGAAGTGAGGTAACTTGCCCAAAGTCACACAGTAGGTCACTGACAGAGTCTGTTGGACTCTGGATTCCCAGAACAGCACCTTATATACTAGCTCATAATGCCTCCCTTGTTTCTGGCTCTTCTTTGCCCACAGGAATGTAGCTGTGATGAAGGGCTTGTAGTCTTGAGGTGGAAGTATGTAGGTTGGGGGAACAGGTAAAGACATTCTCATATCTCACAAGGATGCACAGAATACTCCATGGGGAAAATATTATTTCATATGTACCCATACACACATGCACATCCTGCTGGTTGTACCACAGTCAAGTTCCTTACCCCCTGCCCTTTGTAAGACTATTGTTCCCTCCAATATTCTTTTAAAGAACAAGATGCTCTCAAGTATTCCTTAAATCCACTTGTGTACCTAAACCTCTCAGCCTTCTTCCAGCCCTTAGACCAATTGTTCTCAGAACCTCTGCCTTAGCCAATAGCATCAATATGAAAAAAGATGAGGTAGAAATGCTTCTCAATATTGATATTTAAATAAGTACATCAAACACTTCAACATGCTTTGAATTCTGGTTGTACTTCCGAAGAAAGTAGCTTATGAACTGGATTGGAGATTCCCAAAACATTTAATGTTTGAAACAATCTACATATATTAAGATGTGACTTTTCCATGATAACTTTTGACTGTGTGGAGGAAATATTTTGGCATCAGAGCTGTTGTAAACCCTAATTACTATCAGTCCCATGGTGATTCAAAGGAATGTTATGCTGTGCACAAAATGTATTATCCTCAGATCTCCAAAGCTTATGCATGAATCCCAAAGGCTTTTAGCAAATCCCATACGAGGTCATACAAGAAATAGACTTTCAGTTTGTTGAGCAAATTTGCCTACAGTGTAAATGCAGAAATTGATCAGGATAGCTATGACTGACACAGCTGGGTTAAAAAGGATTCCTTGCAGTGATCCTGAAACTAAAAAATATATAATAAATATGATGGGCTGAAGGCCTGAGCTACGTCTCTAATTTATTTGAAAATAAAGTAATTTAGAAAGATAGGAAATGAGGAAGTGTTTTTCCAACCCTTACTCAATTAGTTAGTTTCTAGACTCTTCAGCTTTTACCTGGTTAGGGTTAGAGCACTCCCTTAATCATTATGGGAGTGATCATTAGTCACATAAGTAGCTCCCTATCACCTAAAGGAAGGAGACAAGAATATCCATCTGTTCTGTGGCAAGTGGTATAATAGAAGGAATGTGGTATTCCAAGAGTAAAGAAGGCAGAAGGGCTGAGGCAGAGATGGTAACATGTATTTAGGTACATCATTTCCAGCTTCAAGCTAGCTCAGCTGCATATTGGTGGGTGAAGCCAAAACTCCACTTATGTTTCAACTCCCCACATACCTGTGGACTTAAATATGTGGATCCTATGCTCTGAATCATGCCTCAGTTTGAATTAATAGTAACTTTATATTTAATGGCTTTTTTATTAAGACCTCTAGAGTCTTTTGGTTATTACAATGTAAGTAGACTAAAGGCACCCCAGCTCAGCAGCTCTCTGTCCAGCAGAGTTTAAGTGTTATTTTTGTTGTTGTTTAATATTTAAGTCTTGCATGAAATTTAAAAAATAGGCTATGCTAGAATCTTCTACCCTGCCTATTTTTGAGTTTTATGAGTAAAAAGTTTTTGCTTAGAACATATAGGAAAATTGTTGAGATCTTTGTTTTTCCCCTGAAGCTCAAGGCAGGGGTGGGAAATAATTTTTGATGGGGGGGAGCACTCCAAAATTTTGGAAAGTGGCCAAGGGCCACATTTCCCTCTGGAAGGGGTGTGGGTTTGGGACTGTTTGGATCCAGAAGAGGGATTGGAGTAGGGGATTGGGGTGCAGAAGAGGGTGTGGGGTCTGAGAGGAAGTTTAGGTGAAGTAGGGAATTGTTACTTGGGGCAGAGGATTGGGGTGCAGGAGGGAGTAGGGGTGCAGGAATGGATTTTGACAGAGGGGGCATAGCGGGGGTGGGTGCAGAGTTTGGGAGGAATTGTGATCTGGGGCAGTATGCAGAGGATTTGAGTGGTGACCTGGGGTAGGGAGTTAGGAAGTGGGAGGGGCTGGATGGCAAGAGGCAGGGGCTGAGGTGCTAGAGGCAGGCTCTCACCAGGAGTCACTTACTTTAGTCAGGATCAGTATGCAGGAGACTGGATTTCTCAGGGTCCAGCTGGTTTGGAGCATTGCTTACAGACACTTGCACATAGGAAGTGGTGCAAACACTTCCTATGCTGATGGTAGGATTCGTCCCATTGATTTAGAAAGTACACAAGAATCAGATAGTGTAACTATATCAAATTAATTTATAGTTCCATTAACAGGGATATTAAATATCAACTTCATACCAATTGTTCTGTCTCACTGATAAAAGTTGGTCCAATAAAAGGTATTTCCTCACTACCTTCTCTAACTGAATTCATGACTAAACTAAAAAATTGAGTATTGAGGGTGAGTCATTTTTAACTTAATCCTGCATAGTCTCTAGTACCAATCTGCATCAGTGTATATATACTCACACCCAAAAATTCCAATATAATGAATAGATAATGAATGCTCTAGTCTTCTTTATTAATAGTAATGAATGGACATTTTCAAAAAAAATTAAATTTTGGCCCCAAAATGGGAGAAGGAAATCACAAATGGAAAGAGAAATTGTGAATGCTTTTCATTTAAATCTAGTTACTGTTATCAGTGGGCTAACTCTGATGTCTTTCTGAGTCCTTACTCCAACAAAACTCCTGGACTGCGTCTAGACTGGCATGATTTTCCGCAAATGCTTTTAACGGAAACGTTTTTCCATTAAAAGCATTTGCGGAAAAGAGCGTCTAGATTTGCACGGACGCTTTTCCGCAAAAGCACTTTTTGCAGAAAAGCATCTGTGCCAATCTAGACGTGCTTTTGCACAAGAAAGCCCCGATCGCCATTTTCACCATCGGGGCTTTTTGCGCAAAACAGTTTTCAGCTGTCTACACTGGCCCTTTTGCGCAAAAGCATTTCTGGAAAAGGGTTTTTGCCCGAACGGGAACGTCAAAGCATTTGCGCAAGAAGCACTGATTTTGGACAATAGAGTGTCAGTGCTTTTGCGCAAAATCAAGCGGCCAGTGTAGACAGCTGGCAAGTTCTTCCACAAAAGCAGTCGCTTTTGCGGAAGAACTTGCCAGTCTAGATGGAGCCCTGTTGTTGTAAGTGAATATTTTGCCTGAATAAGGACAAAATAATTTGATCTGTCATTATTATGTTTACATATATTTTTTTAAAGTGCACAAGCCTGGAAACAATTTTTATTAGCAGTAGCTTGCTAAAAAGTTCTGGAGAGTTTGTTGTTGTTGTTGTTGTTTTGTATGATAAAAAACATAACACAGTTGTATGATAAAAAAAATCCATTCCTGCATTTTGATTGCTGGGATGAGACTTCATCAGTAGTGTATCATGACTGGAAAAACCAGCAATGTAAGAAGAGGGGAGAAAGTCATGCATTTTTATGTAAACAGCATTAGAATCTGCATCAGTTTGCTAGCTGCTCGGAAAACAAACAAAAGTGAATAGTAAAGTGCACTCTGGGAAGAGAATAGCAAATTAACAAATACATTTGTAAGATAGCCTAGTGGAGGCCTATTTACAACCCCCATCTGAATTTCTGTATCTAGCGTGATTGTTTCTCTCTTGTAATTACTGTTACTAATGAAGTCCACCATCTCCATAAAATGAAGCAAAACGATGTGTGTGTTTACAGCAATGTGTGAGTGATGACTGAGGAATGATGACAGGTGCTTTTTTACAGTTTGGGATTATGGAAGGAACAAATCCAGCGACTCTCTCTATGGTGTCAGAGGTCTTCCTAATAACCACATCTGTATGGTTCAGCTACAAAGGAAGAGGGTGCACAGTCCACAGGCTCTCCCTGGATAGTAGCGCAAAATGGGCACGTGGAATTGACGCTGGAGTGAGACCAGAAGTATTGCTGCAAGAATCCTCCAGTCTTCCTAATTCTTGGCAAGGGGTGAATTGCACATGCAGAGCCACTGGAATGAAGCAGCCTCCATATAGTGACTGTGGAGCTTGCTCCTTGACCTAGAATCATAGAATCATAGAACCATAGAGCTGGAAGAGACCTCAGAAGGTCTTCAAGTCCAGCCCACTGCTCTAGGCAGGACAAATTCCAACTAAATCAACCCAGCCAGGGCTTTGTCAAGCCGAAACTTAAACACCTCTTGGGATGGGGTCTCCACTACTTCCCTAGGTAACCCATTCCAGTTCTTCACCACTCTCCTAGTGAAATAGTTTTTCCTAATATCCAACCTGGACCTCTCCCACCACAGCTTGAGACCATTGCTCCTTGTTCTGCCATCTGTCACTACTGAGAAAAGCCTTTCTCCAGCCTCTTTGGAACCTCCCTTCAGGAAGTTGAAGGCTGCTATCAAATCCCCCCTCACTCTTCGCTTGTGCAGACTAAACAGACCCGACTCCCTCGGCATCTCCTCATAAGTCATATGCTCCAGCCCCCTAATCATTTTGGTTGCCCTCCGCTGGACCCTCTCCAATGCATCCACATCCTTTTTGTAGTGGGGGCCCCAGAATTGGACACAATACTCCAGATGTGGCCTCACCAGAGCCGAATAATCACTTCTCTGGATCTGCTGCCAATGCTCCTCCTAATGCACCCTAATATGCCATTAGCCTTCTTGGCTCCAAGGGCACACTGCTGACTCATATCCAGCTTCTCATCCACTGTAACCCCCCTGGTCCTTTTCTGCAAAACTACTACTTAAATGGTTGGTCCCCAGACTGTAACAATGCTTGGGATTCTTCTGTCCCAAGTGCAGGATTCTGCACTTGTCCTTGTTGAACCTCATCAGATTTCTTGTGGCCCAATCCTCCAATTTGTCTAAGTCACTCTGGACCCTATCTCTGCCCTCAAGCATATCTACCTCTCCCCCTAGCTTAGTGTCATCCGCAAACTTGCTGAGGGTGCAATCCATCCCCTCATCCAGATCATTAATAAAGATATTGAAAAAAACCGATCCTAGAACCGAACCTTGGGGCACTCCTCTAGAAACTGACTGCCATCCTGACACCGAGCCATTGATCACTACCCGCTGGGCCCGGCCTTCTAGCCATCTTTGTATCCATCTTACCGTCCATTTATCCAATCCACATTCCCTTAACTTGCTGGTAAGAATATTGTGGGAGCCCGTATCAAAAGCCTTGCTAAAGTCAAGGTATATCACATCCACTGACTTTCTCACGTCCACAGAGCCAGTTACCTCATCTTAGAAGCTAATCAGATTGGTCAGGCACGACTTGCCCTTTGTGAATCCATGCTGACTATTCCTAATCACTTTCCTCTCTTCCAAGTGCCTCAAAATGGATTCCTTAAGGATCCCTTCCATGATTTTTCCAGGAACCGAGGTAAGACTGACCGGCCTATAGTTCCCTGGATCATCCTTCTTCCCTTTTTTGAAGATGAGCACTACATTTGCCTTTTTCCAGTCATCCGGGATCTCTCCTGATCTCCACAACTTTTCAAAGATAATGGCGAAAGGTTCCTCAATGACATTTGCCAACTCCCTCAGTACCCTCGGATGCATTAAGTCCAGATCCATGGATTTGTGTACATTTAGCTTTTCTAAATAGTTCCTAACCTTTTCTTTACCCACCAAGGGCTGTCCATCTTCATCCCATCTTGCTTCACTTAGAGCATTAGTCCTGGAATCGACCTTGTCCATGAATACACAGGCAAAGAAAGCACTGAGGGTATGTCTACACTACCACCCTAGTTCGAACTAGGGTGGTAATGTAGGCAACCGGAGTTGCAAATGAAGCCCGGGATTTGAATTTCCCGGGCTTCATTTGCATCTTGCCATGCTCCGCCATTTTTAAATGTCCGTTAGTGCGGACTCCGTGCCGCGCGGCTACACGCGGCACGGACTAGGTAGTTCAGACTAGGCTTCCTATTCCGAACTACTGTTACTCCTTGTTTGGTGAGGAGTAATGGTAGTTCGGAAAAGGAAGCCTAGTCCGAACTACCTAGTCCGTGCCGCGTGTAGCCGCGCAGCACGGAGTCCGCACTAGCGGACATTTAAAAATGGCGGCGCCCGGCAAGATGCAAATGAAGCCTGGGAAATTCAAATCCCGGGCTTCATTTGCAACTCCAGTTGCCTACATTACCACCCTAGTTCGGACTAGGGTGGTAGTGTAGACATACCCTGAGTGCTTCAGCTCTCCACATATCATCTGTCACTAGGTTACCTCCTTCATCCATTAAGGGCCCCACACTCTCTCTGATCACCTTCTTCTTAAAACATGCCTGTAGAAACATTTCTTGGTATCCTTCACATCCTTTGCCAGTCACAATTCCAATTGCTCTTTTGCTTTCCTGATAACCCCCTGGCATTCTTGAGCTATACATTTAAACCCCTCCCTGGTCATTTGTCCAAGTTTCCACTTTTTGTAAGCTTCCTTTTTGTGCTTAAGTTCACCAAGGATTTCCCCTGTAAGCCAATCCGGCCTCCTACTATGTTTGCCTCTCTTGCTACGCATCGGGATGGTTTCTTTCTGTGCCTTCAATAAGGCTTCTTTAAAATACTGCCAGCTGTCCTGGACTCCTTTCCCCTTCATGTTATCATCCCAGGGGATTCTGCTCATCAGGTCTCTGAGGGAGTCAAAATCTGCTTTTCTGACGTTCAAGGTGTGTATTTTACTGCTCTCTTTTCTTCCTTTGGTCAGGATCCTGAAATCTACCATCACATGATCACTGCTTCCGAGGTTGTCACCCACCTCTACATCCCCTATTAGTTCCTCCTTGTTTGTGAGCAGAATTCAAGCTTTCAGTGGAAATATTTAGCACACAACATTGTATTTGGTATGAATATCCAGAATTGGCACTATGGATATGTCTACACCGGGGACTAGTGACACTCCACTTCTTGCAAAATAACAAGGCGCACATCCACACTACTAAGCCTGTTATTTCGAAATAAGAGGCTTGCTATTTAAAAATAATTATCGGTACTCCTGTTTGTGAAGAGGAATAAGCTTATCTCGAAATAGTTATTTCGGGAGTTGTTATTTTGAAATAACCTCTTTCGAAATAACCTGGTAGCATAGATATAGCCCATCTTAAGCAAAAGAGAAATTGTAAGGAATCTAGAATGAAAAGGGAAGGCTTTTGTTTGTTTGTTTATTGGCAAGAAAAGAGAATAATGTGTGCATGTAAATAATGCACAACTTCACACCCTTTTTTTAATCAAATCTTGAAGGAGTCGTCCATGTTTTCTCAGTGCTTAGCTATAAAAGCAGTTTATTAGTCCCTGGAACAGACACAGCTGCTACCTCAGTATCCCTCCCACTCCTCAGCCATCCCTGTCAACAGTGACCTTTACTGACTAGTACAGTGTTTGGAGATTCAGCTCTTCAACTGAATGCAGCAAGAGTCTTAGAGCAAAACTAAAAATCCAAACAGAAATCATCCATTCCTCCATGCTTTGTCACAGTCTTTCCCCCACTGAAATCTGCCCTGATTTCCACCCTGGTGACTGGGTTGATGGACAGGTTTCTAGTTGCCTATTGAAAAGCCTCAGCCTGGTTTCTTTAAATATGGCATCCATTGGGCCCCCAACCTCCAAAACTATACTGTATTGCTCCAGATCTTTTCCCTTTTGTTTCATCCCTTCCCAGGTCTCTGTGTACTGACGAGTTTTCTCCATGGCTTTCCTTGGCTGAGTGCTTTCCTACCTGCCTTGATCAGGTCTGAGTCCTTCAGTTTCCCTGTCAAGCATCTGCCCTCCCTCCGATCTGACGAAATGTTCCCTCATATATACTACTTCCAATTCCATTATGTTTTGCAGCCCAGCTTGTGATTTCAGAACATCCTTCACAGCACTATATCTCCACGATTTCGATGTTCCGTGCTGAACCAGAACCACGCCATGCTTGCTTTGTGGCCTTTAATAAAGCAGGGTATGCTACTTGGAGTAAGGGAATGGTTTGGGCAAGCTGGCCGTGGTGTATTCCAGATAAAGTGTCATGCTGCTTGGTTAGTGGAAGCAATCAGAGACTATAGAAAAGTTGATACTTTTATCCTCACCAAACGAGGAGTAACAGTAGTTCGGAATAGGAAGCCTAGTCCGAACTACCTAGTCCGTGCCGCAAACTATAGCAAACTATATCTGGATCTTTGCTGCTAGTCTCCTAGGAGATGTCATTGGCTATGTGTGTTTGTTTTTTTAATTTGTGCTTGGAACAATGATTGTGATGGAGTTTCACAGATGTAGAGTTTGCCTAGAAAGTTATGCTTTGGTGTCCTCTAGAATGGATTACTTTACTGAGCTTTGTGAGATTATGCATGAAGAGCACCCAAAAACTACAGCTTGGGTAGAGTGCAGCAGCTTACCTGGTTAGTGGTATGTGGTCAAAGGCAGCATTTTGCAACAGCAGATCATAGAATCATAGGGTTGGCAGAGACCTCAGGAGATCATTGAGTCCAATCCCCTTTTCAAAGAAGGACCAACATCAGCAAAATTACACTAGCTTTCTGTTTGCTTCTGAATGCAATTCAAAGTGAGGACATAGACCTAAGTACTCATATGTGATTTGACTGCTGGCTGTTTAGTGGTTGGTGTTCAGCTAAATCAGCTGAAGTGCTTGAGCTTGCTATCTGCAGATTTAAACACCTGAAAGCTACTGACAGGACATTCTCAATGGAAAGCCTTCAGATCAGAAAATTCACTTCCCCATTGTGTCTGGAAGGACCCAAGTATACTAATACTCCTGGCATTTCAGTGACAAAAGCTTATATTATTGAGCCTTGATGCCATCTGATGGGCAGGGATGCGGGAGAAGTGAAACTGTGTGTTGCTGCTGAGCCAGATGTCTGGAACATATTATAATGACTCTATCCTGTACCATCTGCTGTAACACTTGCTGACTCTAGCAGCCATTTCTTGCCACTGGCTGTTGACCTTATTGTTTGCACTTGTATAATCATATCTGCCAACATATTTGGGCCACATCATGGGCTTTCTGAATATTTTATTTCACCTCCATGTGTTGAGACATATTTGTAACATCAAAAGTTGTTATTTATAAACAGCAGCATATGCTTACTTAAAGGGATTTTGAAAAATCTAGGCTACCATAAGTCAGGACAGCTCTGAAGCTTTCCACTTCTGTCACCTCCATATACTACTGTTGCCCTAGAACAATTTTTTTTAAAGAAACATTTGAATCTCATCTAATGCAGTGGTCCTTCTAGTGCCATATGCTAGGCATCTGCCTTTCTCACACCTAATTCTGTGGTCTTGCAGTATTTCAAATGATCAATTTGCCTTCAGTGTATGGTAATTTCTGTGTGTGTTCAACCTTTTACACAGGACTTAATTTTCACTATTGAAGAATCCATGAAAAATAGCTCCAAGTACCCGACTCTTAGGCTGTGTAGACAGCGCCAATGCTGAAGTAAGCTATTTCGACTTAAGCTACGCTATTGACGTAGTTGAAATTGTGTAGCTTAATTTTTCTTAAGCCCTGCCGTGTTGATGTACCCATAGTGGCTTACATTGCTCACTGTTAAGCTCTTGAACCGAAGATGAATATGCCAGTCTGATACATTATAACTACCAGAGATATAAAGAGGGTTTTTTCTCTGTTCTTTCTTCCTTTTGCACAATAAAATATTGTCAGAATTTTTGGGTGTGTGTGAATGTTTTGGTTGTCACATGTAACTTCAAGATAGAGAACACTGTTTGAGAGGAATGGCATAGAATTATTTTTCTTAGTACTATAACAGGCTCATGTTGTGAGGAGCACAAATATTGCTAAACATTTGGCAAAAAGAACAGCAGATGGTAGTAAAATAACCCAAATAAAGTTCAGTGTAAGGGAGAAGAGACCTTGAGAAACTAGCATGATTCCAGCACAACTTGACTGTGGGTGGTTCTGATCTAATGAATCTGAAATGGATCATTTAGTGAACAAAATTTTACATTTGTTTGTGTTTCTGTAGTTTAATAGGATAACTTTAAACTATTAATCTCACCTTTGTACCAAAAACATGAGTAATTAAGCTAGTAAAATATTCATGCTTAAAACAATTTTGCAGACATCCAAAAATGGTTTGGGAACTGTTTTGTGGGATGATTTGGACACTTAAGAGCATTTCATTGAGAAGTTGCTCTGCCTGCTTAGTGTATAAGTAGTCACTCTGACTTACCATGCACACTTCCTCATTAAAAATGACAGGTGGTTGATTCTGTGCCATTTTCAGGTGCTCTGTTTTCCTACTCTGCCTTTCAGTGGATTTGTGCTTACAGTTAAAAAAAGAACTTTCTCAAACTGAAGCTGTCCCTCTCTCCTGTTTAAAGGCCACTCTCATTATGTTGCTACAAAATGTAACAAAAGTCCTAAGGAAACATCTGTTGTGAGGTTTGAATGCATAGTTTCTCTAGCACTGCAGCACGCTGAAAAGAGATCATGGCAAGGCTGTTTAAACCAGCAAGGTCAAGGGCTCAGACAGCAACTGTGAAGGCTTACTAACTGCTCATTTTAAAAGAGCTGACAACAATATATGTTGGGTAACATCAACTTAGTACTGATAACAATATATGTTGGGAAAATCAACTAAAAATATTTTGGGTATTTTGGAGGATTGAAAGAAAAGTGGTATTAAAAGGCAAGAAATGGAAGCTGCTAACTCACTTTTTTTCTCTCAGTGTTTTCTTAAGTTATTTTTTCACCACAATCACTCTTGCTAAGTGAAAAGAAAGTAATAAAAATGCAAGGATTATGCACTTCTCTTATTTGCCAGAATAGTTTAAATATGAGTCATTATAAATGTGACTTAAATATAGAATGACCAAGAGACTGGCAGTTCCCACTCCTACCTGTCTTTCACTAAAATGTAATTCACATGAACTACAGCCTTCAGATAATGTGCTAAAGTGCATTCATTGTAAATCTAAAAACCCTTCAAGGTGAATGGGAAATAAAAATACTATTAACCACGCAACATAGCATAGATCAGGTCAGAAGCCAAGAAGAAAGAAATGCAAAATGGTATAGAAATTAGTTATCTAAAGCACTACTAATTTAAGTTTATGGGGATAAGAGTGATTTTCACAGGGATAGGAGTCAGGAAGCATTCTGTTTGTAGCTCTGGCAGAGAATTCCTGTGTGGTCTTAGGAAGATCACACATGGGAGATTTTCAAACTTAAGGGTAAGAAGTTAGGCACCTAAATTTGTATATTGGAACCTAAATAAATGGGCTGATACTTTTAAAAAGGAATGTGCTCCTGAAAATCTAGACCCCTGATTTTGGTGCATGAGTATGAATTTAGGCACATAAATTAAGACTGAGACCTCAATTCAGCAAGATCTCATTCAGGTTAATGAGACCACTGATGTGCTCAAGTGGTCTGGAATTCCAGGGGCTCCTATGAAAATCAAGTTGCTCATATACTTGGGACCCTAACATAAGGGACTAACTTTCAAATTTCCATGCTTAAACATCTCCATGTCTCCTTTTTATAAGTAATAAAAGGTGTAATAAAATTTCTCTGCCACACACAGGTGTTGTAAGGCTAAATTATTTTAAGTTATTGACATAGTTTCAGGTCATCAGATGTAATGTAGAATATAAATGCAAGGCGATATTAACAGCAGCACTCTTGTGTTCTGTTGGGCAAAACAGACTCTACTACTTATACTACATTGTGAGATATTAGTTTAGAATAATGGTTGTATCACAATAGTTTAAAGGTCCTAAGCCATAAGCTTTACAGGATGTGGTGGCTGTGTTTATAAAGCACTTACCATTGTGGGAAACCTCTCCTGATAAAAGCATCTGAAGTATTGTAGAATAAATATTAAGCTATAGCTCATAAGAGTCCATTCATCTACAAGTACAGGATCTGGTACCCTGCTTGTGATTGTCACTTTGTAAATGAAGAATGCTGGTTTCCTGGCTAAATTCATCACTGTTATAAATACACGTAACTCTAGTGACTGCAAAAGAATTATGGTCATGTACATTGGGTCCGAGTATGAGTTTATTCATTTCTTTAGAGTTTGATTTGTGATGTACATAGTCTGCCAAAGACTGCAATTGATGGACTTGATTGCTTTCAGCTGGTTAGTCTACATGCTTTTGAATAGCGTGGCACTGTCTACATATTGCTTATATATAGGTGATTTCTTCCATTCCCCAGAAGAGAAAACAAATTAATGAATTCACTGAACTACACTCAGTTAATACCATGTGAGAATTTTTGTAATGAGAAAATTAATACAAAAAAAGAATATGCTTAATTGCTTTGCTAGGAAATGGGAAAGACTCATAAAACTCATAAGAAGGTAACTTTTTATGTGGATTTATTGTTAAAACATTTTTTTTAAGGCTTGGCAGATATATTGAGATTAAATCCCAAGGAAAGCAAGACTAAACCTGTAGAAAAAATAAAGGGAGTGGTATCCATAGTTGGTGCCAAAAAATTGTTCAATATGGATAAGAGAGGAAATAGAACAATTAGGGCAAGAAAGTTGAGATTCACATATTTTATACACTTCATGAAAGGAAACATGAAAGAAATACTACAGTAACTAATAGCTGACGACAGGCATGTCCTGGCAAGAGTCGAAGACAAGGGAAGCGGAAGGTGACCAGTCCCCCTCCCAATATGGCATCAAACTGCTAGTAGTAGCTGCAGGTGCATGGTGCCGCCCCAGAATGGGAAATTTGTTCGCTGGCTTTTGTGTAGGCCTGCCAGAGCTCTACCTGGTGCAGCTGGGCCCTTTCTGTGCCTAGTTGGCAGCCATCAGGCCATAGACTTCTGTGCTGAGCTTCTTGGTGTAGAGATCCTGGATGATGGTCTCCTCACTCCACACCTCAATGAGATCCAGGATCTCTGCACCAGTCCAGGCTAGTGCCCTCTTTTGCCATGGCCAGTGGCTTCAGAGGTGGCTGTGGGCATGCTGGCAGCCATGGGGACTTGCTGGGAGTGCTGGGGTCTGCCATGGCTGCAGAGAAGAGTACTGTGTGGCATGAGGCTGGAAGAGCTGATGTGGTGCCACAAGTCCTTTCCCTTCTTCCAGATGCTTTAAAGTCTGCAAGAGAAGGTAATCAGTGGAGTTGTCAGGGGTATGGCCAGAATGGCCAGAAGGGCAGGTGTGAGAGGCCCCTGCAGGCCAATTATTTCAAAGTAGCAGTGGAGCATCCACACTAATGCCATTTTGAAATAACAACTTTGAAATAAGCATTAGTCCTCCTCGCAAGCAGGAATTATTACTTCGCAATAACAAGCCCATTATTTCAAAATAACAGTCTGCGTTGTGTGGACGCTCGCCTTGTTATTTCTTTTGTAGACCTGCCCTTAGTGTGGACTCTTAGAAGACATTTAAGGGTAAATTAGACCTAAATAACAGCAAAGAACACTGAGAGCAAGGACTGGTGTCTGTAAACAAACTTTATGGGACTGTGTGAAACCTGGCCACACCCATGATACGTGGACATCCAGCTAGCTAAAATCATGCTGGACCATGGATGATGTTGGACAAGAGAGTGCCAGATTGGAGAGTTCAGCCTGTACTGGTTTCAAATTCTCTGTACAACAAATGGGAAATGTCACTGGAATTGGCAGTATTTCTCAGACTGGAAGAAAATTGCTTCTGTGTCCTATTAATATTTCTCCCGAGAACTGATTCTCACACTCCAGACCTCTGAGTGGCTTTTAAGCAGCCAACATGTTTGGCTTATTTTTCCTTTCCTATCCAGATAATGTAGGATGTCTCCTCCCAATTATGCTGGTTTTAAGGTACGTGACTGGTACTATTCAGCTCTAGGCCAATGGTGGGTTTCCTTTCCTATATCCCCACTAACTTTCCCAACACTCATCCTATTTACTCGGGATGGACTCTGGATAGAGGATTTGGCTCTTGGGCAACATCGTGTCACACTTCCTTGCTCGTCTCATTTAATATACTTGATGCACTTCCTTGCTCATCACCACCATTTATGGGAGTCTTGTGAAATTTAAAGTTACATACCTTATTTTTACCTGAAGTACATATATAGCTAACATTAACACAGCTGCAGCTCTGCCCTTGGAAAAGTGGGTCACATCACTTCAACTAAAATAAAGGAATGGTGGAATATTTTAAAAGATCAAAGAGCTATTTTAACAATTTAATAATACCACTTATAGAAGGGAATTTGTTGTATGCCACATTCAGAAAGCAAAGCCTCAACTAGTGGTTGCCAAAGGCCTTTTCTAGTAATTCTAGACATCATGACCTAGATTTTAAAACACTGCAATCAGAATCAATCCCTCACTCTCACTGTAGCTCACTTTCCATCAGAAATGATAGTTTTCTACTATAAACTCTTTAAAAGTAAAGATTGTCCTTGTAGAAAATCCTTTCTTGGCAGAACAATCTTATATGTGAGGGGGTTAAACTGAAAAAGGAGGGGCATCTCCAGATTGTTCACAGCTAAGGCTCATCAAAGGCTCTCCTAGCTAACTGTGAACATCAGCGAGCATGAAAACAGCTAAATGAGTTAGAGGAAGACACACAACATTCTGAAACAAACAATGTCAAATTAAATGATAGGCCATAACTGGGCAGCCAGTAGCCCTGGTTACATGGTATGGAGGAGGACAAGACAACAATCATTTGCCAGAATATTGAACTCATCTGAATGTTTCCCAGCCTGTGCTGTGCACTGCTAAGTCATAAGAGCAGTTGTGTAAAGTAGTTCTAAAGTAGTTTTAGATATGAACTACTAAAACTAAACTAGTATTTTTAAATAGTTTTAGATATGAATCTAATCTCTGCAGTTTGTCTCTGTGAAACACATCCATTAAAGTGCTGTAATAAATGGAGCTGTCAAACACGATGTGATTATATTTCCTTTAGTCACATTAATTGAATCTTCTTGCAATTTATTTGTTTACCTCTACAGTTACATTGGCTAAAACCACATGATTGCAAACTAATGAGATTAGGTCTGGACTAAAGTAGATATAAGTGGTAAAAATGGTATAGGTAGAACTCTGTTATCTGATGAAATATACGCTATTGAGGAAAGTCTTAGAGTGATAGCCATGTTAGTGTGAAACCAACAAAAGAGTAGTCTGTAGCACCTTAGACACTAACTATATACAGTAAAAATCCGATGGTCCAGCACTCCTGATGGTCCAGCACCATCAGGAACCCGGAAGTGCTCCGGGCAGCTGGACCATTGGAGCTGCTCTACCCCCAGCTTCCCCGATTCAGTCGCTGCTAAAACTGACCAGCGGCTGAATCCGGGACGCCTAGGGCAGAGCAGCTTCAACCTGTAGTGTGTGGGCCTCCTTTTGTGTTTTCTTTGAGAAAAAGTACAACCTGCCCATTGGGAGTAAGTTGTGATGTGTAGGGAGAGAGTGCAAGTCAGCAAAAATGCAAAGAATTGCTACTAAGTAGGCTGTTCTACATAAGTGCTGAAGCTGGGGATGTAATTATGGCAGTAACTGACTTCAAGAAGTAGCTATTACATTCTTTATTACAACTTTTTTCATGGTAATGTTATTGTGTGCTGAATTTAACTAGCCTTTTGGGAAATTCCTGTTTCCTAAATTTGCTGAGTTTCAGCAAGCTGCTGAAGTCTTGCATTATATGTGGGGGGTGATTTACTATTGTCACAATAGCAGCCCAGGAGACCAGGCAAATGTCTTGATGTGATTTATTGGTGGGAGTGAAGGAAACTGCTTAGGGAGGAGGGATGGGATATCATGAATCTCTGATTTCAAAACCTCATATAAAAATAATGATGGATGAAAAACATGATTAAAGTTGTGATTGGCAATATTGCTTTGCACAGTCCCAGATCCCTTAACTTAGTAATGTTTGTGATGCTGCCATGAAAATAATGCAAAAGTCATTTTAAGGCAGGGA
The DNA here is from genome assembly GCF_052426305.1 of Pelodiscus sinensis. Lineage (NCBI taxonomy): Eukaryota > Metazoa > Chordata > Testudines > Trionychidae > Pelodiscus > Pelodiscus sinensis. Next base: position 24,917,108 of record NC_143057.1, on the reverse strand, counting down.
GGGAAGGGAGAAGTGCATGAGAGACTTAAGCAGGCTTTCTAAAATTCAGGGATATAAGAGCTAGAGAAGCTTCTGAAATGTCTGCTGTACTACCTAGCAAACTAACAGAACAAGGATTTATTGAAAGAGGGGTTCTATCAAGATAATGTAATTGAGTATGTTTTGAAAGATTTGCAATTAAACATTTCTATGGAAAAATCATGTCCAGAAGGTAGCCTTGCCAAAACCAGATAAAGCACTCAGTTCCTCAGAATATAGATTCCTTTCCATGCCATTGTGGATTAACAATGGTGATGCAATATTCCCGTTCAGAAATTATGGACTTGCACATACAAAATAAAATGCCCATTGCATGGCATGACAGATTTTATTCATTTTCTTTTTTATTTCTTAGTTGAATTAAATTCTATTTTAAATATGGACATTTACAGTAGTATATATAATTTCAGAATTAACCATCACAAAAAATGACTAATTCATACAGAGAATACACTTTTACATTTTATAAAAATGTAAATTTTCATTAGTTAAATATTTCTTAACATTGTAAACATATAGATTTATAGACATGTAGATTGTAAACCATTTTAGACTCAATGTAACAAACATAATTTATATATTTAGAAAATATTATCAATGTACTAATAATGCATACATTTTACTTTATTTGAATTTAGAATACCAGTATTTTATCATTGGCACCCTAGAGACTAAACATACAATATATACACCCTTAGGGTATGTCTAGACTACATGCCTCTTGCCAACAGAGGCATGTAAATTAGACATACCAACATAGTCAATGAAGCAGGGATTTAAATATCCCCCGCTTCATTAGAATAAAATGGCTGCCGCATTGTGCCAGCTCAGCTGTTTGTCGGCACAAAGCAGCAGTCAAGACAGAGATCGGTCAACAAAGGCTTTCCTTGGTGACCGATCCCCGTCTTGACTGCTGCTCTGTGCTGACAAACAGCTGAGCCAGCACAATGTGGCAGCCATTTTTATTCTAATGAAGCGAGGGATATTTAAATCCCCGCTTCATTGACTATGTCAGTATGTCTAATTGACATGCCTCTGTCAGAAGAGTCATGTAGTCTAGACATACCTTAGGGTACGTCTACACTACAACGTTAATTCGAACTAACTTAGTTCGAATTAGTTAATTCGAACTAAGCTAATTCGAACTAACGCGTCTAGAACTAAAAACTAGTTCGAATTAGCATTTTGCTAATTCGAACTAGCAAGTCCACATTGAGTGGACCATGAACAGGGCTTAAGGATAGCCGGAAGCAGTGCCGGCAGGGCATCAGAGGAGGACTTAGAGCGTGGAGATGCTGTCTCAGGCTAGCCGAGGGCTGCGCTTAAAGGGTCCCGACCCCCATCCCAGACAGACAGTTCTAAGGGGTGCCCCGCTTGCAAAGCAGTCCTGGCTTGGATTGCCCGGAGTACCCACACTGGGCACATCACACCACTCTGCCATCAGCCCGGCTGCACTTGCCACAGGCTGCGATCTGGGAAGAGCGGGCAATCGGGGGGCTGCAGGAGAGCTTCCACCCCCAGAAGCCCGCAGAGCCAGCCCAGTCCTCCCCATCGGGGGCTCGTACCCCATTCCTCCCTCACCTCCTTCCACTTACCCTTCCCTAGCCCCCCTTCTTATTGATGTACAAAATAAAGATAACGTTTCTTCCAACATTGACTCTGTCTTTATTGAACAAAACTGGGGGAGACTGGGAAAAGGAGGTGGGAGAGGGGAAGAGAAAGGCTGGGAGAGGGGAGGGCAACTAACATGATCAGGGGTTGGGAACAGGTCCCAGATGAAGAGAGGCTACAGAGACTGGGACTGTTCAGCTTAGAAAAGAGGAGATGGAGCAGGGACAGGATAGAGGTCTCTAAAAGCAGGGGTTGGGTGGAGAGGGTGCACACAGAAAAGTTCTTCATGAGTTTCCCTAAAGAAGGACTAGAGGACACCAAAGGAAAGGAATGGGTAGCAGGCTTCAAACTAGTAACAGAAAGTTGTTCTTCACAAAGCAAATAGTTAACCTGTGGAACTCCTTGCTGCAGAAGGCGGTGAAGGCTACAACTAGAACAGAGTTTAAAGGGAAGTGAGATCAAGTCATGGAGGTTGGGTCCATGGAGTAGTCTTAGCCAGGGGGTAGGAGTGGTGTCCCTGCCCAAAGTTTGTGGAAGGCTGGAGAGAGATGGCATGAGACAAATGGCTTGGTCACTGTCTTCGGTCCATCCCCTCCAGGGTCCCTAGGGTTGGCCGCTGTCGGCAGACAGGCTACTGGGCTAAATGGACCTTTGGTCTGACCCAGGACGGCCATTGTAAGCTCAGGGCTCAGGGTCGGGGGTCTCAGTGGAACCCCTTGATTTTCATGCACACCTGCTCCTGGGTGGCCAGGCTGGCAGCTCTCCTGCCCTAGACGGCCACTTTCCTGTGCCTAGTGCGGAGATCGTGGACGAGGTCCATGATCTCCGCACTAGCCCAGGAAGGTGCCCGCCTCTTGCGGTCCAGGGCAAGCTCCCGGGAGCCGCCAGCCTGGTCCCGGGAAGAGGGGGTGGGCTGGGGGACATCGGGTGGGTGGCTCTGTGCCGTGCCAGGTGCAGGGTCTGCTGGCTGGGTGCTGGCAGGCTTGCACCTGGCACGGGCACCGTAGCCAGCCTGTGCCCCTTTCAGGGGTCCGGGGCCGGGAGGGGGGCATAGAGTTTCCCTGGTGTTGGCCAGAGTGGCCACCAGGGAAACCTGGGGAGGGCTAGCCTCCCACTAGTTCGAATTAAGGGGCTACACACCCCTTAATTCGAACTAGTAAGTTCGAAGTAGGCTTAATCCTCGTAAAATGAGGTTTTCCTAGTTCGAACTAAGCGCTCCGCTTGTACGATTCAAATTCGAACTAGCGGAGCGCTAGTGTAGCGGCTATGAATGTTAGTTCGAACTAACGTCCGTTAGTTCGAACTAACATTGTAGTGTAGACATACCCTTAGAGACTAACAAATATATATAGCTATAGTATCATGAGCTTTCATGGGCAAAACCCACTTTTTCAGATGAGATGATCTTGATCATTGCATCTGAAAAGGGTTTTGTCCATGAAAGTTCATGATACTATAGAAATATATATTTGTTCATCTCTAAGGGTACGTCTGCAAGCAGCGTTATTTCAGAATTAACCTACTTTATTCCGAAATAACATATTGCACGTCTACACTACACGCCTTTATTTCAAAATAATGTTGAGTTGGAGGACTTCTTACTCTGACTCATGATAAACCTCATTTCACAAGGAGCAAGGGAAGTCGAAGAAAGAGTGTACACAGTGCCGATAGTTGAATTAAGATATTTTGACTTAAGCTACGCAATTGATGTAGCTGAAGATGTGTTGCTTAATTCAACTGTAGCCCTGCTGTGTAGACGTATCCTCAGGTGCCACAGGGCTACTCATTGTTTTTAAAAGTTATTTTTATAGTTACAGACTAACTCGGTTACCCACCTGAGACAATATTTTATCAGTTGCACATGTTTCCTGTGTCTAATATATTTTATCAAATATGGATCTGGTTCCCACATGAATAGTTCATGTGAAATCAGTGGGATTATTCACATTGTATATGCATGTTTCCAAAATTCAGGACCCGTATGGCTGTTAACATACAAAACCTATATCTACAGAAACCCAGTGGTTGGGATTCACCTCAGCTTAACTCTGCTCCTGCAGAAGTTGGTCCCAAAGGCTGAAGGCTAAATGTCAGAGTAAGGCCAGTGCTGAAGTGCTTCTGAAAACCCCACTTTGCATTCATGTACCAAACAATATATATTTTAGTATGGCAAAATTTATTTATTTATTTATTTATTTATTTAAATATTTTTACCCGGCCTTTCTATTTAAAATATTCAAGGTGGCTTCTAGAAACAAAGAATGTAGGCCATACTTACACAACGGGTGACTCTATCCTGGGAAACAGTGACTCGGAAAAAGATTTTAGGAATTATGATGGATAATCAGCTGAACAGGAGCTCCTAATGCAATGCAGTAGCCAAAAGGGCTAATACAGTCTTTGGATGCATAGGACAGGGGAGTCTTGAGTAGGAGTACACGAGTTATTTTACGCATATACTTGGCTGTGGCACAATTGCTTCTGGAATATTTTCTCCAGTTCAGGTATCCATAGTTCAAGAAGGATGTTGATGAACTAAAGAGGGTTCAGAGGAGAGCTATGAGAAAGGAATACAAAACCATGAATCAGTAGATTCAAGGAGCTCAGTGTATTTAGTTTAACAAGGAGAAATGTAAGGGGCAACTTGATTATAGTCTGTAAGTACCTACATTGAGAACAAATATTTAATAATGACTTTTTCAGTCTAGCAGTGAAAAGTGTAACATGATTCAGTGGTGGGAAGTTGAAGCTAGACAAATTCAGAGTAGAAACAAGATATACATTTTTAACCATGAAAGTAACTAACTATTTGTACTGTTTACCAAAAGTTGGTGTAAATTCTCCACTGGCAATTTTAAATTCAGGATTGGATAGTTTTCCAAAAGTTGTGCTCCATGAATTATTTTGGGGAAGTTTATAGGACTTTATACAAGAAGTTGGACTTCTGGCCTTATAATATATGAATAACTTTTAATTTATCTATTTACTTATATGGTTCTATTCACTGTAAGATCTGAGCACCTTGTGGATATTAAGGAATATATCTCCACAGCATGTAAAACAATTTTCAATCATCTGCATTTTATATATAGCCAAGTTACTTAAATTATGAGGTGACAGATGAAGTTTGTGGCACAATCAAGGACTGACCACAGATCCTGAGTCTAACTTAGCCTTAATTGTAAGAGTCCACTATCAAAGGACTATAGGTTCCATCTGGCAATGGTTCAGTATTCTATAAACTGCAAATCTTTGTTGGCTTGGAAAATTCATTATACTGAAGATTCCAATCCCGTGGTATTTATCCATTAATTGTGTCATGTAAGGTCTCTGAATAAAATCTTAGATCATACTGGACCTCATAATTGTTGTGAGATGTATGTATGGATTGTATTTAATGTGCTGGGTAAATAAGTCTGTGTCCAAGGCAGAGTTGACAAACAGATTTCAGGTCAAAGGATATCCATTCATCTTTTTCTGTGTCAGCCATACGGATAAGCAACACAATGGAAGCCACCTCCATGTACAGAGTGAACAAGAAAAGAGCAGAGAGGGAAGTGCAGAAGAGACCCAGTATCATAGGGATTAGCCTGGCTATGTGCAAAGATAATGAACTTCAGGGATGTACATGGTAGGAACATCACTGGGTGACTGCTTACCAGTTACCAGTTAACCGGGGGCCCCACCAGACTGGAGCCAAGGTATATTCTATTGTATAGCCAAGGTACTGATAGTTAGTATGTTATAGTGGCATACTGACATGGAATAATATCTCTCAAAAGTTAGCATTCTCTACTGCTTTATTAAACATATCAAATCCAGCTCTCAAGCATGAAATCTGCTTAGCATTTACTTTTTCACGGCCTGATACTGTTTACATTGATTTCACTCCCATTTGTCTAAAAATACAATAACATTGATTTTTTTTGTTATTGTTTTACCATGTAGGTTAATCTCCGAGCCACTGACGTCAAGCTCATGCGCCAGCTGCTCATCATCAACGAAAGCATTGAATCAATAAAATGGATGATTGAAGAGAAGGGAGCCATTACCAGCAGAGGCAGTAGTTTGAGTGGCAGCCTTTGCAGCTTGCTGGAAAGTCAAGAGACCTCCCTGCAGGGCAGCTGTAACAGTTTACAAGACTGTAGTGATGGACTGGATGGAATATCAGTGGGGAGTTACCTGGACACTTTGGTGGATGACATACCAGGTCACCATACACCTTCAGATTTAGAACAGTTCACTGATACTTCTGTGCTAGAGGACTCTCAACCCCTGCTCAAGCATCCACAAATGGAGTCTGATGAATACTACTGTTTTGGTTAATATAAAGGACGTTCAGAGGGACGTGTGTGCACTTGTATTCATCTTCCTCCTTTGCTGCTATTTTATTTCATTTTGTGTGCAAAAGAAAAAAAATCCTTTTTAAAAGGAAAACATACTTTGAATTCACTTTAGAATTTTGCTTTTGCTTCCAAATTTTCTCGTTTTGGGTGGTGTGTTTGCTTTTTCCTTTTCTTTATCTTAATTTATTTCTGTGGGTTTGGGTTTTGTTTTATAATCCTATATTTACAGTTTTAAAAAAGGGGAAAGAAATGAGCTTTTATCTTCAAAACCAGACATCAGGGATTGAAAGTACCAATTTTTATGTTTGACAATAAAACATATTCTGATACCCATGGTTTGTAGTTAATGTTCTTGAGCAACTGGCTTGATTGCCAGAAAGCATAATCTTAACTGAAGGAGTTTGCACTTTCTGGTTCCCAGTCTTTGGCATAGATTCTGCTAACACCTATGCAAGAGAAGTCTCAGAGGGGGGAGCTGTGTTAGTCTGTAACTTAAAAAAAAAAAGTAGCCCTGTAGCAGCATAGAAACTAATAAACATTTAGAGAGAGAGAGAAAAAATTATGAGCTTTCATGGGCAAAACCCACTTCCTCAGATGAGTGGAGAGAAAGAGTCCATTAACTTGACTCATGTACACATTTCAATATGTTCCATCGGATAAGAACAGGGACTAGTCCCCTGACATAGTAGCTTCCTCCGAAAGGGGCCAGTTTAGCTCAGTTGAGTATACCTGGGACTAATTCACTTGGAGCAATCAATCCCAATTGGGTTGTGGTTAGAGGCATTTTGCATGAAGAGGAGTGCAGGACAAGAAAGAGGCTCTTTGCAGGTTCTCCTTAGGGTCTGAGAGGCAGAAATGCCAGGAGTAGAGGCTTAAGCAGGAATGGCTAGAAATTGTTGCCAGAAAGTCCTGGAGAAAATGAAAGTCAATGTGTTTAATTGAGAGTATAATTGTTTGGTATGAATTTAAACTTGGAATGAGAAGCTTCTCATTTGTCAGGGAATTCCAGGAAGATGGGTATCCAAATGTCCAGCATAAGGAATGGGAGTGGCATGAGGCTTAAGAGTCCAGCACTAAGTTGTGTGAGATCATTTTCAGTTGTAACTCCTGGGATGAGGCATACCTGGGTGGTCGACAAATACCTTTGATGTTGACACCCACGCGTCCAGACTACCGTGCTGAGCCAACAAACAGCCGATCGGCTCAGCGCGGCAGCCATGTAAATTTAAATGAAGCGGCGATTATTTAAATCGTCAACCTGTAAACTAATCAAGATGCCCCAAACAAAGGCAGAGGGGGTTTCCCTCAAAAAAAAGTTGTTTCTCTAGGTATTTGTGAGACCTGAGTCCATAAATACTGTAGTGGGACATTAGGAGGCGTCATCTCCTTACAGAACAACAGGGTTTCTTACATGAGTAAAGCTAAACATATGCATAAGGGTTTTCAATATTGGTGTTTTAATTTACAGCAAAGAGATATCACTAAGTGTACCAGAATGAGAAACCTTCCTCTTTATCAGCCCGTGACTGCATAATAAAATGGCAATGGATATTTCCTGCCATAAAATGTAATGCTGCCAGTGCATTGTAATCCACAAAAGTCATGCTGGAATTAATAGGCATCTGAAGTTGCCCACAAATATCTATTTGAATGAGAGTCTTGTGCTATAAATGCCACTGGTTTCACTGATTTATTTCCAGAATGACTATCAGTAACTCTTTGAGGAATATAGAGGACTGAATTAGCTCTTCTGATACATACTGGGCTCGTCTACACTGGCCCCTTTTCCGGAAGGGGCATGTAAATTTCACTAGTCGTCGTAGGGAAATCCGCGGGGGATTTAAATATCCCCCGCGGCATTTAAATAAAAATGTCCGCCGCTTTTTTCCGGCTTTTAAAAAAGCCGGAAAAGAGCGTCTAGACTGGCCCCGATCCTCCGGAAAAAGCACCCTTTTCCGGAGGCTCTTATTCTTACTTTGAAGTAGGAATAAGAGCCTCCGGAAAAGGGCACTTTTTCCGGAGGATCGGGGCCAGTCTAGACGCTCTTTTCCGGCTTTTTTAAAAGCCGGAAAAAAGCGGCGGACATTTTTATTTAAATGCCGCGGGGGATATTTAAATCCCCCGCGGATTTCCCTACGACGACTAGTGAAATTTACATGCCCCTTCCGGAAGAGGGGCCAGTGTAGACGTAGCCACTCAGATAGTAGACTTTCTGTGTTAAGAGGGGAGATTATTGGAGAAACCCCTGAAGAACCTAATCTTCAGGCCTTGTTCTTTGCTCTTCTAGTTGTTGTTTCATGGGTGTACTATGCTGGCCACAGATGTACCCTTAACATTGTAATGCTAGTGACACAACATAGAAAGAGTAAAAATATCCTGAAATGTACATGCATTTTCATAATGTAAATAGGTAATTTCATTCTGAGTTATTGTAGGATCCCACAATAAGCGTGTATGGGATGGGTAATTGTTAGGATGAAAGACCTCCAAAGAAAACTTAGATGTTTGAGGAAATAGTCTTGATGAGTCAATATGAGGTTCTTTTCACTCTGAGACTTCACTTAAATTGGTACCACAGTTAAAAGGTGCTGTGATGTTGGAAGGTACCCTTTCTTAGGGTACGTCTAGACTACATGCCTCTGACGACAGAGGCATGTAGATTAGGCTACCAGACATAGGAAAATGAAGCGGCGATTTAAATAATCGCCGCTTCATTTAAATTTACATGGCTGCTGTGCTGAGCCGACAAACAGCTGATCAGCTGTCTGTTGGCTCAGCGCTATAGTCTGGATGCGCGGGTGTCGACATCAAAGGTATTTGTCGACCACCCAGGTAAACCTCATCCCAGGAGGCATACCTGGGTGGTCGACAAATACCTTTGATGTCGACACCCGCGCGTCCAGACTATCGCACTGAGCCGACAAACAGCTGATCCGCTGTTTGTCGGCTCAGCGCGGCAGCCATGTAAATTTAAATGAAGCGGTGATTATTTAAATCGCTGCTTCATTTTCCTATGTCTGGTAGCCTAATCTACATGCCTCTGGCGACAGAGGCATGTAGTCTAGACGTACCGTATGATGAAGTGTAGGGGTTAAATCCTCATTTGGTGAAGTCAGTGGCACTAAACTAGTTTAAATCTGCTGAAAAATCTTCCCCTTATGTATAAACCTAAAGACTGAAAGCCCATGTTGTGTCACCAGGTGTAATTCACAGAATCATGTGTGCATGTTTTTGTTTTTTATGAAAAGGCCAAAAATTGCTGAGAACTTAAAAACTAGAAAGTAATAGACCACAAATCCCAGTGATGATTGAACCTGATACTCTAAAGCAAGAAAACCCTCAATTATGCTTGTAGCTGTTTCTGTCAGTTCACACTCACTCAGCGGATATTCTAGGCTTCAAAGTAGTGCTTGGGGTTAACCATTATTCAAACAAAACACACATTGACTTGAGTAAATCAGTATCTAGTTGAGTATCTGAGCTATTTGCCTTTCTAACAGCTTTAGTCTAGAGTGGCCTGGATACTCAGAGCCATAGTATCTAGCTAGCTTTTGGAGGGGTGGCTTTTCTTCTATATTTTGTCTTGCTTTCTACTGAGTACATAGACTCCAGTATGATTTGTTGCAGGGCTAAATGAACTATTTCAGTTCAGGAAATACATATGGGCATTGGTGCCAGAGTAAAAGAGAGAGTAGTCACATATTTATCCACTTAAACGCAGATGTAAGAGCCTAACTTTAGGCATCCATTTTTTTGAAACCCTTGGGCTATGTAATTTGATTGCTGTGAATTATAGGAAAAAAAAAAAAAAGCACTTTTTGCGGAAAAGTGTCTGTGGCCAATCTAGACGTGCTTTTGCACAAAAAAGCCCCGATCGCCATTTTCACAATCGGGGCTTTTTTGCGCAAAACAAATCTCAGCTGTCTACACTGGCCCTTTTGCGCAAAAGTTTTGCGCAAAAGGGACTTTTGCCCGAACGGGAGCAGCATAGTATTTCCACAAAAAGCACTGCTTCCTTACAGTAGGAAGTCAGTGCTTTTGTGGAAATTCAAGCGGCCAGTGTAGACAGCTGGCAAGTTTTTCCGGAAAAGCGGCTGATTTTCCAGAAAAACTGGCCAGTCTAGACATAGCCCAGCAGTAAGTGACTCAGGGAGGGTGATGGAGTAGTATCTGCCCATCAAGTAAACTCAGTATGTTTCAGTAGGTCCACACTTATCTACCCTTCCCAGTGAGCCAATGACAAATCTCTCTGCCATGGTTAGCTTGGTGGGCTCTTTTTTTTTTTTTTGAGTTGGGGCATGTGACAGGGCATCTGCCCTGCACTGGCCCTTTAAGGGCAAAAACCCAGCTCTGAGTAAGGGCTGAGAGTGAAGCCCCAGCTGAGGCAGTTATTGCTAATTAAGGCCCTGGGGGCTATATAAAGAAGGGCTCTGGGAGAGATAGAGGAAGACTCACTCTTGTTCTGTCTAGAGAGTAGGAGGGACCTGGCTTCCTGGGGGTAGAGCAGGGCTGGGGAAAGGCAGGCAGAGCTGGGGAAGCTCTGGCCAGGCAAGCTCCCAGGTTGCAGGGCCTGGAGCAAGGCCTGAGACTACTATGGGCTCCAGGGAGCCAGCCAGTGAAGACAAAGGCAGCAGGTCCACACCCCCTTGCCAATGATGAGTGGCTATTACAGACTGCAGTTTGCCCCGAGGCAGGGGTTAGATGAAGACTGGCAGTGGGTCACTGAGTCAAGGAGCTTATAGGGGAACTGGGTGTTCCCTGTGAGGGAGGACCCTGGAGTGCAGAGACTGATAAACACCCATTCCCCCCAGAAGGGGGCTAAGCATCATGGGAGTGGGCACTGCTTTGCTATGTCTACACTGGCGGGTTCTTGCACAAGAACTCTTGCACAAGAACACAACCACGCTGCCATGTGCTTTTGCACAAGAGCATTCATGGCAGTGTGGACGCACTCCTGCGCAAGAAAGCTCTGATGGCCATTTTAGCCTTAGGATTTTCTTGCACAAGAAATCCCTGCCGCGCGTCCACACTGCCCTCTTGCGCAAGAGCTCTTGCGCAAGAGGGCTTACACTTGTTAGAAAAAAGCATAGCTCTTGTGCAAGAAGCCCTGTCTTCCGACGCCGTACTGTAGATCTTCAGCTAGAGGGGGCGGGCAGTGTGGACACTCTGCAGGTTCTTGCACAAGAACCCGCCAGTGTAGACATAGGCCTAGGAGGGTGACGTGGATCTGGAAGAGGATGAAGGGGAGTGAAGATACAGGAAGACACCGGTAGGCACCCAGTGCTACCGGAAGGAGGCGCTAATTCCCAGTGCTACTGGAAGAAGGTGCTGTGGTGGTGAGTCCACCCCATAGGTACGTCTAAATTACATCCCTCTTTCAAAAGAGGGTTGTAAATTAGACAAATCAAAATTTCAAATGAAGCCAGGTTTTGAATTTCTCGTGCTTCATTTGCATAATCACATCATGGCGTTTTTTTGAAAAACGCTATTTCAAAAGTGAAACCGCAGTCTAGACACCGGTCTTTTGAAAAGAAAAGCCTTTTTCGAAAGATCCTGTACTCCGCAAAAAATGAGGTTTACAGGATCTTTCGAAAAAGGCTTTTCTTTTCAAAAGAACCACGTCTAGGCCATGGTTTCACTTTCAAAATAGTGTTTTTCAAAAAAACACCATGACGTGATTATGCTAATGAAGCACGGGAAATTCAAATCCCAGCTTCATTTGCAATTTCGATATGTCTAATTTACATCTCTCTTTTGAAAGAGGTACGTAATCTAGACATAGCCCATGACAGGCAACCACATCTGCACTGAGTATACAAGATGTGGTCATTCCATAGATTTGGATAGAGGCAAAGGCAATATAATATTTTCTATCTCTTTCTTAATTCCATTCTTTCTGCTCTTTTGACTGCCACTGAGCAATCACTCCAAGATCTCTTTCTTGAGTGGTACCAACTCATTTAAACCCCATCATTTTATATGAGTAGGTGGAATTAGTTTTCCAATGTGCATTACTTTGCATTTATCAACATTGAGTTTCATTGGCCGTTTTGTTGTCCCATCATCCAGTTTTGAGAGATCCCTTTGTAGCTCTTCACAGTCTGCTTTGTGATTTATTATCTTGAGTAGTTTTACATTATCTGCAAATTTTGTGACCTCACTCTTACCCCTTTTTCCAGATCATTTATAAATATGTTGACTAGTACTGGACCCAGTACAAACCACTGAGGGACACACCTATTTACCAGTCTGCATTCTGAAAACTGACCATTTATACCTATCCTATTACCATTCCATGAGTGGACCTTCCCTCTTATCCCATGACAGCTTTCTTTAAGAGTTTTTATTAGGGACTTTGTGAAAGACTTTCTGAAAATCTAAGTACACTAGATCTTCTGGATCCCCCTTTTCCACATGCTTGTTGACTCCAGTGTTTTGGTGAAGTTTCAACCAGTTTGCCCAGTTCTGAGGTCAATCTTACTGGCCTGTCATTGCCAAAATTATCTCTGGAGCCCTTTTTAAAAAATTGGCATCACATTAGCTATCTTCCAGTTATTCCCTTTTGGTTTTGGTTTTCCTTTTCATTACCTCTTCTTCTCCTTCCCCTCCCTTTCCCCCCACCCCCACCCCCAAACTGGAAAGAAATTCTCTCCAATGCCAAACTTGTAATTATTGGGGGGAAAAACATTTGCCACTCTTTCATTAACATTTCTGCTTGCAATAGGGAGATCCTTTTTGCCCTCACTTTTTCAGACTATCCAGAGCTACAGCTCTGCAGACATATAATGATGATTTTAGGAGGAAAAATGAGAACTAAATACAAATTGGAAATTCCCTGGCTTTCCAAAGCAATTTTATGCATCTGTGTGCAGAATAGACAGATCCTTATTAAATTGATTTGGAATTGAATTAAATAGGAGAGACCCTTGTTAAATTGATTTGAACTATTAAACATGGATTGTATCCTTCTCTAATATACCTTACTTAAGACCTTAGTCCATCCCATGCATTTCAGCACATTGAGCTACCCACATTCTCCATGCTTGCTTATCAGCTGCCATATGATCCAAGTCCTCCCAATTTGAATTAATTTTTTCTATGTTGTTGATAATTGTACACTGTCAAGTTATTCTAGCTCTTTCGTCTTGGATTTTTTTTTACTTCCAATTGAGAGCCATAATCGGTAGTCAGTTATGATCCATTCATAACACATGCCCTCATCATTGATGTCTTCTCTTACAAATTATTTGTAATAGAAACTTCACTTTAGCCATTTTTCTGACCACATTAATTTTTTTCTTTTTTTCATAGCTTTCCTCTAAAGAGTATTATATAGCTGGATTTACTTGTAAGAATCAGAGGATAAATAAAGTGCATATTAGGTTCAGCATTTGTAATATAATAAATCTGTGTTGATGCTTGTTCACTAGCATTAAACTTTGCATTTTGCTTATGCTCTTATTACCAATAAAGCCATTTAAAATGCTAAAGGAAGAAAATTATGCTTTTCTTGTTTAATGCGGGTTACCCTATTAAAATACAAGTATTTACTTTATAGCATTCTCAAGGGCTAAACTCAATACAGCAGTTCAATCTGAAAGCACTGTGAGAAAAAATACATTAATTCTCCTGATTAAACTGAGCGAGAATACAGTACAGCAGACAAGCATCAAGATTCTGCTTTGTTCTGCTGTTTTAAACTATAGAGTGGCTGGGCAGAGAACCATGGTGAAAGGAAACAAAGGAAAATCATGCAGCAGTAAAAACAATTGAAAGGGCTAAAATATTTTCCTTTTAGGTTTGAGCGGGCATGACTATATATGTTGTAGCCCCACTGAATGACTGTCTAATCAGTTGGATGAAGAGACTGGAGTGGAACAATATTTAAATCTGGACAAATTCAAGTTAGAAGTTTTTAAGTGAAAGTGATTAGCCATTGGCATACATGGTCAACAAAAGTGGTATAGTCTCCATTTGTTTTTATCTATAAAAATGGATGGCTTTCCTGGAAGATAGGGTATGTCTACACTACCACCCTAGTTCAAACTAGGGTGGTTAATGTAGGCAACCGAAGTTGCAAATGAAGCCCGGGATTTGAATTTCCCGGGCTTCATTTGCATCTTGCCGGGTGCCGCCATTTTTAAATGTCCGTTAGTTCGGACTCCGTGCCCGCGGCTACACGTGGCACGGACTAGGTAGTAATGGTAGTTCAGAATAGGAAGCCTAATCCGAACTACCTAGTCCGTGCCGCATGTAGCCGTGGGCACGGAGTCCGAACTAGCGGACATTTAAAAATGGCGGTGCCCAGCAAGATGCAAATGAAGCCCGGGAAATTCAAATCCCGGGCTTCATTTGCAACTTCGGTTGCCTACATTAACCACCCTAGTTCGAACTAGGGTGGTAGAGTAGACATACCCATATGTATTAGCCAAACACAAGTAACTGGGTTCAATGCAAGGGTGACTGGGTGATTTATTTTTCTTTGGGCTCATCTGCATGGTCAGCTAGTGTGCAGCAAGCCATTGTATGAATCTACAGTGCTCTTAACTTGCCATGCATTTACTTGCTTAGTGAGACCCTGCAACCGTCCCATAGTTCTGCTCTTTGAAGTGTGTCAAAACAAACCGTGAAACTTTTAATTTATGGTAACAAGAGCTGTGTGGCTAGTCAGTGTGCAGCAAGCTAGTAAAATCTAGAGTCACACTCTGTATTGCTGCACTCTATTTTTTTTATGTAGTTAAATCTGCTGATTATTTTAATCCACCACCTTCTTATGGTGTCAGGTAAAGTCTTGAAGAAAAAATTACAAACAATGCATCTCCAACTATGACTTTGAAATAGTATACCAGCTGTGAAATAAACAGATTCGAAGGCATTTATTTTTCCATTATCCTTTGGGTCTTGGTAATAGAGCTAATGAGCTAATAAAGGACTGTGGGGGGTGATTGTTTTGTTTAAGCAAAGCCACATCTATGGTTTGGCATGGAAGTGGCATGCCTTGATGTTACAGTCACTTCTAAATGAAATGAAGGTGCTAAGTTTAGACTTTATCTTCTCAGATTTAGTTTTTGGCAGCATGCCAAGGTGAACATAGCATTCCTCAACTATGAAGGAAATCCTAAAATATTAACTTGCCTTCTTGAATGTCCCCTAGAGTTATGCTGAAATGACTTAAAGGAAAATAGAGAGTTGGAACTGTCATCCACCCCCGCATAGATATAAATAATGGTTCAAGAGTAATTACTACATGGATAGCTTTATCATATTACAGTTAAAAAGTTCATTTCACTGGTAGTCAATGAGATCTCTTAGTAAAAGGGATAAAATAAAAGTTACATGTGAGCGGACTCATTCATTCGACTATCCCTCCAACAGGTGGAAAAAATTAGGGATCCAAAAAAAAGTATTACTCCCGCCTAAAAGAAATAAGAAAATATAATGGCAGTGATTTCTAATTCAGGAACAGAACTTCCTTCAGACCTGATTTATATAGGAGCAAAACCACAAATGTACTGAAGGATTTGGAGTTTGAGTTAAAATCCCCAATGACATTAATAAATTTAAAGATAAAGAGGGATCATTATAATTATCTACTCTGATCTCCTGGCCATAAAATTTCACCAGTTTTTGAAATGAGGCCAGTAATTTGTAGATCAACTAAACTATATCTCTGAGACAGATTTCCTGTCTTAGTTTAAACTTTTCCAATGATCAAGCATCTTTCCACATTTCTTGGCAAGGTGTTCTAATGGATAATTGACTCCACTGTTAAAAATTTACACTTTATTCCCAGTTTGAATCTTTCTAGCATCAACTTCTGGCATTCCAATTTTATTATTTCTTGGTCTGCTACATCAGAAAGCCTCTGAATGACCTCCTCACACCTTCACAATGTGCTGTTTCTTCTGGGATTCACTGCAGGTACATTTCACCATTGCAAGAACAATTGCTCTGATGTGTCATCTGTTGTATAATAAAGAACAGCACTGGTTTTTTTTGCTGACTTTACTTCTGAGACTAGAACAATGTATTATACACTCTCTAGCCTATTTTCCAGGCTACTGCAATTCTTTCTTTGAAAAACATTCCAGAATAGATCTGTATATAGCAGAGACAAGGACTGACAAATCCTACGAAAAATGCTGGGAACCAGCCAGCAACTGAAATATCTCCAGTGCAGAGGTTCACAAAAGGAGTTATTCATGGAGAAATCCACTAACTAAACTACACATCTGAAAAAGTGGGGGCTTCAGAGACTCGATCAAGGTGATCCAGCCAAGATCCCTTGTTGAGCATCTAGACTGGTAATGTTCAGGAAACCACAAAATAAAATCCTTGGTCTAGGTGATGTCAGGTATTGATCCGAGTCTGTGTCTTTTTGAGCTACAAAAGCATCTCAGAAATACATTATCCTCCAATCCTCTAGCATGTGCCTATTATAGAACAGGTCCTTGTCTTTGAAAGACTATCCAAATGGAAAGCCTTTGGATAAAAGGAACACAAAGAGAAAGGTGTCTCTTGTTTTTCTTAAAACTGAGGTGTCTCTCACAGTTTTTAAGTGGCATCAGTTTCTCCAGCTTTTAAAGGGTAGGATAAGGAAACTACTTGATTCTCAGCACTGTCCATCAATTAGAGAACTGGCTAATGGATCAAGGTGAAGAGCATCTGAAATGTCAGTGATTTAATAATTACTGTTTGCCCATAGTCTTGTATCTCGTTATCTAGTTTAAACTGCAAGAGGACCATGGGCTGTTTTTGTAATTTTAAGTTTCATATCTGGACAAGAATCATGCTCATGTTAGTATTTTTGTTACCAAAGATTTGCTAAAACAAGTGTCAATGAAGTGTCCCTGACACACACAGCTAAATTTCCAGCTAACATGAGAAACACCCATCACCTTTTTATAGAAATAAACTTTTCTTTAAAAGAAATGTTCAGGGTTACTGCAAATTTGTCTCTCTCAAAATGCTTATGAGTTTACTGTAGCAACTGAGAACATTAGGACATCCTCCCCCAAAAGGCACTTAACCTTTCCTTCAGACATGCATTAGGATTTGTTTGGTAACTATAAATATTTTCAAAATAAAAAATCCTCTCTCTGAGAAAATGCTAATCTGCTAAATGTGGGGCTACTAGGAGCAGCTTTTGCAACAATAGCATGAAAAGCAATAAATAGACTTTAACATTTGCTTTTTAGCTGTATTTTTATTTAGCTTTTTGGCAATGTGGAGGAAATTTTTTCAAAAGAAAAAATACCGCTAAGTTGCTATAAATGCAATTTACAGCATAAATAGCCAAGGAGATAAAACTGGAGATAACCATCATGAAAATCAAGTATTCCAAAATTGGCTAAAAGCTTTATTATGATATTTCTAAGTGATTTTTAATTCCTTCCCTTTTTGGTGGCATTAATACTGATGTATCTCAGCAAATTCCAGCTCTGGTAACTGAAGACCTCTGTTTATGCAAAGATTAGTTACAGCATGGACATAATCAGTGTAAACTTCTGAACTAAATTCTGTTAATGTGACTCAAACCTGACTCAGAGAATTCATCTATAGAAAGCTGAGTGTCATTTCATTTGCTTTCCACCCCATTCAGGATCTAATCAAATGCCCTACCCATTGAAGTCAATGGAAAAACTCCCACTGACTTTAATGGGCTGCAGATAAGGCTCTTAATCCCGGACTTCAATGACAGATTTGATCTGAGGAAGTGGGTCTGATCCACGAAAGCTGATCACCTAATAAACCATCTTGTTAGTCTTTAAAGTGCTACATAGTACTGTTTTTTGTTTCAATGACAGAGTTGCCCATGTTCTCCAACTGAGGGTGTGATTTTGTGACTGTTAACTGCTGGGACTTCCAGCTGGTTTCACACACATCACCAAATTGCTGAGAAGACAACTTTTTCTTACTGCTTATGCTTGCTACTTATCTAGGCCAGAGCTAAACTAGCTAGGATAAAAGGCTACATACCCTAATAAAATCTCGTGAACTATCCAATCCCTCTGATTTTTAATGACTATATGTAGCTAGATTAAGGTAGTGGCATCGAAAAAATATAGTTATGTATGTGTTGTATGTAACCTACCAGAGGCTATATGTACTGGAGCACAGTGACTGTGACACTGGCGGGGTGTACGTACCCTCCACTGGGCCAGAACATGATACACTGTGCAGAGGAAGTCCCGCCCCCCAGACATACTGGGCATGCTACAAGAGCTGTGTTAGTATAAAAGGGAGCAACTCAGCACTGTCTTGGTGGGCTTTTGGAGAAGGAGGACCTCTGGTAGGAGCGCCAGAGGTGGACCAGCCACAGATCCTGACAGCAGGAACTGGTGACCCAGGAGACTGGAACAAGCCTCCATTGCCAAAAGAGCCTGGGGAGTGACTTGTTCTGTGGAAGCTGAAGACCCTAAAGCTTCATGGATTGTCCCATCACCAGTAGGAAGTGATCCAGGGAGGGTGCACAAGTGGTATCTTCCACACAAGTGAGCTTGGCGTGTTTTGGTGGGATTGCCTGATGAGCTAGTGGTGGACCACTCCACCCCTGCCTGGTCAGGGCCTGGTAGAGTTGGGTGGACTTAGGCTCCCCACATAGTGGCTGCTGTCCCACCCTCTCTATCTAGTGACTCTCCCCTAGGTATTGGCCCTTAGGCCATGCTGCCCTGCAACCAAGGGCTACACTGTAAACTCTAGATCAGGGATGGGGAAACCTTTTTTGGGCTGGAGGGGACTGACCTACAGAAAAATCAGTCGAGGGCCACACACAAGTGAGGAGCAAAACAAAAAAACAAAAAACCCTGCAATCAACTCCAGTGCCAACTCTGTCCACACATCTATACAAGCTACATCATCACAGAACCTAAGCACATAAATCACCCCATCAGAAGCTCATCTAACTGCACATCTATGCCATCAAGTGCCAGCAATGCCCCTCTGCCATGTATATTGGCCAAACTGGACAGTCTCTATGAGAAAGGATTAATGGACACAAATTAGATATTAAAAAAGGTAACACAGAGAAATCTGTTGGGGAACATTTTAGCTTGCCTGGGCACTCATTAATGGATATTATTACAAATCCATTAAAAAAATTCCTTTCTTTCTCTGCTATGTATTTGGAAACTGGACCTCTTAACTCCATTCCTCTGAAGAAGTAAGAAAGGGAAGGAGAAAGACACTATCCACATTCCCCTCTCACACCAGCCCTGTGGTGGAGCAGTGGGAAAGAGGGTTGGAATGTCTTCATGGGCTCCCCAGTGCTGGGATGGGGGAGGAAGGCCTGAGCCTCAGGGGCTTGATCCAAGAAAGCCAGAAGCTGCATCCAGCCTCCAGGCCTGAGGTTCCCCATCCTTGCTCTAGATATTAGGCTGTTCTAGATATTAGCTATTACTGTGCTTAAAATCAAGAGCAGTAGTGAGATGAGAGACTGACACAAGTTACCAACAGATGGGAAGCAGTAGTAGTGGTTTCCACATGGCTCAGTGACGCATCCCTCCCCTTTCAAAAAAGGATCCAAAGGCAATTAGAGGCACATAAGTCTAACTTCAGTACCAAGAAAATTGGCTTAAACTATAGTAAAGGACAGAATGATTGGACATATAAATGAACACAATTTGTTGGGGAAAAGTCAAATCTGGCTTTTGTAAATAGAATTCATTCTTCACATTTTAGAGATGGTTAGCAAACACGGACAGGAGTGATTCAGCATATATAGAATTATGTATGGCATTGAAAAAATGAATATGGAAGTGGCATTTACCATTTCACATAACACAAGAACCAGGGATCCCCCAACAATATTAGTAGACACAGGCTTAAAACAAATATAAGGAAATGCTTCTTCATGAAACACAAAGTCAGCCTTTGAAACTCTTTGCCAGGGGATAAAGGCCAAATCTGCAAAGGTGTTTGAAAAAAAATTAGGTCAGTAAATGGGGATTGACCATCTTGGCTGATAGACATTGGTGGACCTGAGATTTAGCTAAATGCATCAGCTTCTGACTGCCAGAAGCTGGGAGTGGACGACAGGGGATGCATAACTTGATGATTGCTTCTTCTCTTCATTCCCTCTGAACCAGATGGCATTGGTCAATGTCAGAAGACAGGATCCTGGGTCAGATGAACCATTGGTCTGACCCAGAATGGCCATTCTTATGTTCTTGTAGTAAATTAATGTTACAAAGTGCTCAACCTTCAAACCAAGGGAGTGCACGGAACAAGGCAGGACTAGGAGAAAGAAACTGTGTGTGCCTTTTGGACACCTACCAATATTCTAGTCAGAAAAGCCTATCTGAAGATTCCACAGTAGGGGTATGTCTAGACTACATGGCTCCATCGACGGAGCCATGTAAACTAGTTTACCCGGCATAGTCAAAGAAGCTGGGATTTAAATAATCCCCGCTTCATTAAAATAAACATGGCCGCTGCGCTATGCTGACGATCATCTGATCTGGCACAGTGCAGCAGTGTAGATGCGGATCTGTTGGTTGGGGAAGCCTTTGCTGACCGATCTTGTAAACCTCATTTCTCGAGGCATAAGGGATTGGTCGGCAAAGGCTTTCCCAGCCAACAGATCCGCGTCTAGACTGCCGCACTGTGCCGGATCAGCTGATCATCGGCACAGAACAGCGGCCATGTTTATTTTAATGAAGCAGGGATTATTTAAATCCCCGCTTCATTGACTATGTCGAGTAGCCTAATCTACATGCTTCTGTCGGCAGAGGCATGTAGTCTAGACATATCCTAGGAGATGGAGAACTGTATTTAATTATGTGTTTGTTTGTTTTTTTTATTTAAAATGTTTGCAAACATTTTGATACTTTTTTATGTCCTGATGAAGTAGATGCAGACAATAGCAAATGAACTATAGTTCTGGCCCCCTACATACTCTGGGCAGAATCTGGTCCTTTATTAGAGGTTTCCTTGTGCTCTGTAGTTTCCCTTTCTCACCCCATTCCTTCACTGTGGTAGTCATGCACTGATCCAATGACCTAATGAGGGTAGCAGCCTTTTCAATTCTATCCTCCAGGTACCATTAAAGCCACAGGTCTGCTGCGTTCTATTGGATTATTGTTTCTAACTCCATCATGTTAATTTATCTTTTCACCTTTGACTCAGCACTGCACATACTTTCTTATTGCAATCGTCTCTTTCATCTGCACACCCACTAGCACATACAGTAAGAAAAAAAAACATGTGGTAAAGGATATAAAATATTTTACATGAAAAATATGCAATCTGGAAACAGACACAAAATCACAAAGAACATGCCAAAAATAGAGCCTCTAAGCTGTAATGCCTTTTAAACTTCACTGATGCCCTGTACAAATATCAGAAGCCATTCCTGGGGCTTTCTGTTCCAGAAGTTTAACTGAAGAACAAAATGATGACCTTCATAGATTCCTTTTGTCAACATTCTTTTTATAGTTCTCATTTTATTATCAAGGCCTATGCCTTTAGACAGAAGGAGAGTTGAGATGGTTTAACTGGTGGATTTGTGAGATTGGGAATGTAAGCATCAAAGTGTTTTCTTGTGTTCTGGCAGGGTTAGGTGGTATGTTCTTTTTTTCTCTCTCTCTCTCACAATAGAAAGATCCCTCTTTTAGCATGCTTATGTAATGAAAATTAGTCTGCAAAAACATTTGTTTTCTCTTCTGTGCATGCATGGCTAGCTCACCCATCATCAGAAAGAAGAATGTGCTGTGAATCTGGTTCTGATCTTATTTAGGCCAAGCTAACATTCAGGTAGCTCCAAGGAAGTGATTCAATTCACATCAGTGTAAATGAAAGGAAAATTTAGCCTTTTGTGATTCTTGGTTGTTGTATTGATGTGATTGGTTGTAGATGTAGGTATTATGAGTCCATGACATGGATTGGGTATACTGGAGGATATAAACTCATGCCACCATGATGACTGAATATTGTTAGATTCTTCTCTTCTGGTTCTCTTTTTGCTTTACCATTATTGAATGTCTTCTTCTTATACTGCCTTTTACCTCAATCATCTTCCCATAGCATCTACAGTTTGTTTAGAGAGTATTTAGAGACCACAGCTCTGGGATATGCAGAAGCTGGTAGGAGTCCAGTCATAATTGGAGAGAAAACAGGATTGGACCCTGCTCGTCTTTGATTGGGTGCATCAGAAAAGGTGTAAAAAAGTACACAACCATAGTAGAAATGTAACCTAGCTCAGAATGTGCATTACAAAGGAACCTCTGAGCCAAATTTGCAGATGTTATGAGACTGTTACAGCCACAGGCTCACTAGCTCAAGTTATAACAGTTCATGCTGTGGAGGTCCCTACTTCAACTCCCCACATACCAGCCAAATGTTGGACAGGGAGATATAAGTGTAGCTTTTTTTTTTTAACATTGCACATAAGGAATAAAAGGATTCATATACAGGCAGTCCCCAGGTTACATACAAGATAGGGACTGTAGGTTTGTTCTTAAGTTGAATCTGTATGTAAGTCGGAACTGGCGTCAGCCGCTGCTGAAACTTCTCAGTTTCAACCGCGGCTGAATCTGGACGCCAGTTCTGACTTACATACAGATTCAACCTAAGAAACCCAGGCGTCCCCAAGTCAGCTGCTGCTGAAACTGATCAGCGGCTGATTCCAGGAAGCCTGGGGCAGAGCAACTCTGCCTCGGGCTTCCTGTAGTCAGCCGCTGGTCAGTTTCAGCACCGGCTGACTTGGGGACGCCTGGGGCAGAGCAGCTGGGGTGCTGCTGGGTTGCTCCAGTAGCGCGGCTCCTCGGCGCTACTGGAGCAACCCAGCAGCACCCCAGCTGCTCTGCCCCTGGCGTCCTGATTCAGCCGCTGCTGAAACTGACCAGCAGTGGCTGAATCAGGACGCCTGGGGCAGAGCAGCTGGGGTGCTGCCGGGTTGGTCCGGAGCGGCGCTGCGGGACCAACCCGGCAGCCCCCGGCTGCTCTACCCCAGGGGTAGGCAAGAAAAGCCTGGTCTGCTGGGGGGGGCACTAGCTGCACCCCCCCCCAGCAGACCAGGGAGACAGGGGTGGCGGGACCGCCCAAGTCCTTCACGGCTTTGCTCCGTCTCCCTGGTCTGCTGACCTGGGAGACGCGGAGCAAAGCCGCAGAGCACGCGGGCAGCGGGACAGTCCAGGCGCGCCGCGGCTGTCCCACTGCTGGCGTGCTCCGAGGCTTTGCTCCCCATCTTCCTGGTCTGCTGGTCAGATCAGGGAGACGGGGAGCAAAGCCATGGAGCACGCCTGCAGGGGGACAGCCCAAGCACGCCTGGACTGTCCCGCTGCCCGCGTGCTCCAAGGCTTTGCTCCCCGTCTCCCTGCAGACCAGGGAGACGGGGAGCAAAGCCGCGGAGCATGCCCGCAGGGGGACAGCTCAAGCGCACCCGGGCTGTCCCGCTGCGGGCGTGCTCCAAGGCTTTGCTCCCCGTCTCCCTGATCTGCAGGGAGACGGGGAGCAAAGCCTTGGAGCACACCCGCAGCGGGACAGCCCAGGCACGCCACGGCTGTCCCACTGCAGGCGTGCTCCGAGGCTTTGCTCCCCATCTCCCTGGTCTGCTGGTCGGGAGACGGGGAGAAAAGCCTTGGAGCATGCCCGCAGGGGGACAGCTCAACTGCGCCCGGGCTGTCCCGCTGCGGCTGTGCTCCAAGGCTTTGCTCCCCATCTCCCTGCAGACCAGGGAGACGGGGAGCAGCTTTTCTCGCCCCGGAGGATGGGGGCGGTGGACTGCGGCGCATCTGGGCATCCTGCCGCTCCCGTTCTCCGGGGCGAGAAAAGGCCCGTTCGTAACTGCGGATCCGACATAAGTCGGATCCACGTAACTCGGGGACTGCCTGTATATAAAAGAATAAATCATGTCAAACCAATCTGATAGCTTTCTTAGATAGGCTATCAAGGCTCGTGGATAAGGGAGAAGCAGTGGACGTGGTATACCTACACTTTAGTAAGGCACTCGACATGACCTTCTTATCAATAAACTAGGAAAATACAACCTAGATGGGGCTACTGTGAGATAGGCATGTAACTGGCTGGATAAGCATTCTCAGGGTATGTCTACACTACAGCGCTAATTTGAACTAACTTAGTTCGAATTAGTTAATTAGTTAATTCGAACTAAGCTAATTCGAACTAACGCATCTAGAACTAAAAACTAGTTCGAATTAGCATTTTGCTAATTTGAACTAGCACGTCCACATTAAGTGGACCCTGAAGCGGGGTTAAGGATGGCCGGAATCAGTGCCGGCAGGGCATCAGAGGAGGACTTAGAGCGTGGAGATGCTGTCTCAGGCTAGCCGAAGGCTGTGCTTAAAGGGTCCCGACCCCCACCCCGGACAGACAGTTCTCAGGGGTTCCCCGCTTGCAAAGCAGTCCTGGCTTGGAGTGCCCTGAGTGCCCACACTGGGCACATCACAGCACTCAGCCATCAGCCCGGCTGCACTTGCCGCAGGCTGCCATCTGGGGAGAGGGGGCAATTGGGGGGCAGCAGGAGAGCTTCCACCCCCAGAAGCCTGCAGAGCCAGCCCAGTCCTCCCCATCGGGGGCTCGTGCCCCATTCCTCCCTCACCTCCCTCCACTTACCCTTTCCTAGCCCCTCTTCTTGATGTACAAAATAAAGAAAACGTGTCTTCCAAAATGGAATCTGTCTTTATTGAACAAAACTGGGGGAGACTGGGAAAAGGAGGTGGGAGAGGGGAAGAGAGAGGCTGGGAGAGGGGAGGGCAACTAAAATGATCAGGGGTTGGGAACAGGTCCCATATGAAGAGAGGCTAAAGAGACTTGGACTTTTCAGCTTAGAAAAGAGGAGACAGAGGGGGGACAGGATAGAGGTCTCTAAAAGCAGGAGTTGGATGGAGACGGTGCATACAGAAAAGTTTTTCATTAGTTCCCATAAAGAAGGACTAGAGGACACCAAAGGAAAGGAATGGGTAGCAGGCTTCAAACTAGTAACAGAAAGTTGTTCTTCACAAAGCAAAGAGTCAACCTGTGGAACTCCTTGCTGCAGGAGGCTGTGAAGGATAGAACTGGAACAGAGTTTAAAGGGAAGTGAAATCAAGTCATGTTGGTTGGGTCCATGGAGTGGTATTAGCCAGGGGGTAGGAGTGGTGTCCCTGGCCAAGGTTTGTGGAAGGCTGGAGAGGCATGGCACGAGACAAATGGCTTGGTCACTGTCTTTGGTCCATCCCCTCCAGGGTCCCTAGGGTTGGCCGCTGTTGGCAGACAGGCTACTGGGCTAGATGGACCTTTGGTCTGACCCAGGACGGCCATTGTAAGCTCAGGGCTCAGGGTCAGGGGTCTCAGTGGACCCCCTTGATTCTCTTGCACACCTGCTCCTGGATGGCCAGGCTGGCAGCTATCCTGCCCTAGACGGCCACTTTCCTGTGCCTAGTGTGGAGATCGGGGACAAGGTCCACGATGTCCGCCCTAGCCCAGGCGGGTGCCCGCCTCTTGCGGTCCCGGGCAAGCTCCCGGGAGCCGCCAGCCTGGTCCTGGGAAGAGGGGGAGGGCTGGGGGGCATCGGATGGGTGGCTCGATCCGTGCCAGGTGCAGGGTCGGCTGGCTGGGTGCTGGCAGGCTTGCACCTGGCACGGGCACTGTAGCCAGCCCGTGCCCCTTTAAGGGGTCCGGGGCCGGGAGGGGGGCAGTAGAGTTTCCCTGGTGTTGGCCAGAGTGGCCACCAGGGAAAGCTGGGGAGGGCTAGCCTCCCACTAGTTCGAATTAAGGGGCTACACAGCCCTTAATTCGAACTAGCTAGTTCGAACTAGGTTTAATCCTCGTGGAATGAGGATTACCTAGTTCGAACTAAGCGCTCCGTTAGTTCGAATTAAACTAGGCCCCCTCCCGTGAGGTGCTGGGAGGCAGTTGGCCCAGCAAGATCCCCACCCCTGAGCGCTGAGCTTCCTCTCCCCCTTGCTTCCCCCTTCCAGCTCCCTCCTCCAAGTTTTCCCCCTCCCCTCTCCCCACCCTCTCTCCTGCCCTCTCCCACCTCCTTTCCCCCATCTCCCCAGAGGTTCATCCCCCCGCAGTTGTGTTAAATAAAGACAGTTTCTATTTTTGAGACAAAAGTGCATTTTATTTGACATCAGGAAGGGGGGCTAGGGAAAGGTAAGTGGAAGGACGGGAGGGAGGAATGGGGCACAAGCCCCCAGTGGGGCAAACCAGGGAGATTGTTAGCGCTCCTCAGGGTGGAAGCTCTCCTGCAGGGCCCCCTGGATCCTAACAGCCCCTCGATGGTCCTCCCAGATGGCAGTCTGCAGACAGTGCAGACAGGCTGCTGGCAACGTGTCCACGAGATGCAGCAGAGTCCCCAGGGGCAGGTCTGGTTCCATGTTGCAGAGTGCCATGGTGTCCCAAGTGAGGGCAAGCAGAGCACTCCGAGACACAAATGCTTTGCTGTCCCTCAGCAAGGTAGACCAGCAAGCAAAGAAACCTGAGAACTGTCTGTCCGGGATGGGGGGACTGGTCCCTTTAAGCACAGACCTCGGATAGCCTGAGGCAGCAGCCCCACACACTAAGTCCGACCCTGATGCCCTGCCAGCACTGGTTCCGGCCAGCTTTACCTTCGATTAAGGGTCCACTCAATGTGGACACGCTATTTCAAATTAGTTTTTGTGTCTAGATGCGTTATTTTCAATTAGCTTATTTCTAATTAACAAATTCGAAATAAGTTAATTCGAAATAGTGCTGTAGTGTAGACATACCCAAAGGGTTTGTCTGCGCAGCAACATTTTTTCAAAATAACTCTAGTTATTTTGAAATAACTTAGTCCGTGTCTATACAGCAGGTAGTTATTTTGAAATAATGTTTAAATACTGTCAAGCTGGAGGACTTCTTACTCTGACTCCTGTAACCCTCATTGTACGAGGAGTAAGGGAAGTTGGAGGAAGAGTGTTCTATTTCGAAATAAATTCTGTGTAGATCCTCCCAATTTCGAAATAAGCTATTTTGAAATAAGCTACACAAATGATGTAGCTCAATTTATGTAGCTTATTTCGAGTTAAGCCCTGCTGTGTAGACGCACCCTTTGAAAAACTTCCTAACTGTCAGGGTGGTTAAACACTGCAATAATTTTCCTAGGGAGCTTGTGGAATCAATATCACTGGAGATATTGAAAAGCAGGTTGGATAGACATCTATCAGGGATGATCTAGATGGTGCTTGGTTCTGCTGTGAGGGCAGGGGACAGGACTTAATGACCTCTCAAGATCCCTTCCTGTTCTAGTATTTTATGATTCATATAGTATTCTACCTCGCAATTCTCTGAAACCTAAATAAATCTTCTGGATATCAAGGAATTTTATTAAAAAAAAAATCAAGAAGAAAAGAATCTAACCAATCAGTACATTTAACATCAAACTAAAAGCCCAGCTTGGACTATGTATTGACAATAATGCTGATGTGACAATGAGAGACAGTAGAAAGGTCTCATAGAAATAATTGGGGATAAAATTTCACATGCTGTCCACTTCGCCAGATCATGGTTATGACAACACTGCACTGTTCTTCCGGAAAAAGCTATGCAAATTGTGAACTGCAATTTGCGTAGCTTTTTCTGCTTCTTTTTTTGGAAGAGGCTTTTCCAACATTTGGTCCATCTGTACTGGCCAAATATCCGGGAGAAAAAACGTTTTTGGAACATCCCTTCTTCCTCATAAAACGAGGTTTACAGGAAAGTCCAAAAAGTGCATCTGCTCTTCTGAACAAAATTTCAGAAGAGCAGACGCATTCCCTGGATGCAGCAGAGGAAAAATTCTGCACTGTAGACATAGCCCATAAGACCTGACCAAGACTACCAAAGTGAAGAGGAAAAGTGCAGGAGAGAACCACAGTGCATCTCTCAGAGCATTTGAGAACCTGACCCTGCAAACACTTAAGCCTGTGAAGAAGCTTGATTACAATGTTTATTATGCATCAGCATTCATTTGTTACTTAATTGCAGTGTATAGTAAATATAGAATATCTCCCTTGTGCTTTCTTTTTGGACCAGATCATTGTCCAGATGGCCTTTGAGATGGAATACCATTTTGCTACTTAGGTACTTAAGCAGCATGTGAATATCCACAGACATTTCAAGAGGCTTGACAAAGTTAAGCAAAACTATTTAAGTTTGATATTTGATTTATAGAGGGAAAAACACTGGAGGAAAAAAATTGAATATGTTTGAATAAGGAATAAAATCCAAATCCTGCAGCCCTTCAGAAGTCAACATGAGTCCATGTGAGTTCAGGACTTTTACTCTGCAGACCATTTTGCAGAATCAGGGGCTCAGGACCTAAATTATATTTTGCCCATGGATATTTCAACAGGAAAATAAAAGAGGTTGAAGTCCTTATTTACATTTATTCATTACAAATTATTTACTCTACCTATGGCTAGTTTTTGTCTTTTAGCGTGAATTTAAAAGTATGCATAAAGTTAAATATTTATTTTTTTAAATTTTAGACTCAATTTCAGTGACTATCCTGTGCTTATGTATCCTGATACATAAGGCACATAAACAAATGCCATAGTGAGCCATTGGAATAATACAAAAAGGAGTACAGACTATTTTTAAAAGGTAATTTGTCATTTGTTTTTCCTTTGTCTTTTCCTTTTAAGGGCTAAGTCTTATTCAGTTTGTCCAGTTAATGATAATCTTATGGTTCTTTAAAATTATTTATTTCAAACTTGAATTCCAGTTTCTTTTACTGTGGACAAATGAACTTTTCCCTAGTTCATTTCATATTGTTAAAACTAGTCCTTTAAGCGTCATTACTTCATACTTTTTTTGATTCCACAAAGAGAAAAAATTAAGGCGTGTTCCTAATCACCATTTGTGTCTCTTTTATTCGTGAGAATTATGATTTATCAAGAAGAGAACTGCTTTTTCCCTTGGGAATACAGTGCCCTTTGTTTACTTACTATTTGCTATCACAGGATTTTCTCAGCAGAGTAATCTTAAAAATATTTTGACGATGGTGGGGAGGGGAAGAGAAGGGCAACACTCCTTTGCCTTTTCCACACAGAGGCTATGTTCTGAACAGTGACATAATCCCTAGGACAAATATGGCTTTCAATGTGTCACCCACCACCCCACAGCCTCACGTAATGTAAATATTTGCTCGAGTCTATGAAGCTACTCAAAGTCATTGCTGGGTCACAGTTGCTGGTATTCAGCATTCTGGTATTAAGAAGGAGATTTCAAGAATGAATCATTCTGTTATGCTGGGAAGCTACTAACTACTGTTATACTTTAAGTAAAACAGCATTTCCACATCAGCTGCTCTCTGTCAGATTATGATTAAAAAGGAAGAATCTTTCATTTCAAACTTTAGATTCCGATCTTATCACTTCTGCTTTTCAGCACTTCAGCTCACATTTTTTTTGGCATCTAAAGCAGTCTGATGGTGAGTTTAAGTTCCAATTCATTTGGAGATCCCTTCCAGTCCTAATATTCTATGATTCTATGATTTCATGAAGTGGGTTTTGCCCACAAAAGATATATATATATATATATATATATATATATATATATATATATATATATATATATATATATAGGTTAGTTTCTTAGAGTGTGTCTAGACTACATCCCTTTTTTGAGAAAGGGATGTAAATTAGGCATACCGGTATTGCAAATGAAGACGGGATTTGAATTTCCTGTGCTTCATTTGCATAATGGCGGCTGCCCTTTTTTCGAAACGGGGCTTGTACGAAAAAACAGCAGTTTAGACGGGAATATTTTGAAATAATCCCTTTTTCAAAAGATCCTCCTGTACTCCTCAAAAATGAAGTTTACAGGATCTTTTGAAAAAGGGTTTTATTTTCGAAAGATTCCCATCTAAACCACTGGGTTTTTTTTTTTAAAAAGCCCCATTTAAAAAAAAAAGCTATGCCCGCCACTATGCAAATAAAGTGCAGGAAATTCAAATCTCGGCTTCATTTGCAATATCAACGTGCCTAATTTACATCCCTTAGGGAATGTCTACATATCAGGGCTCAACTCGAAAAAAACTATGCAACTTGAGTTACACTAACTGTGTAGCTTAAGTCAAAATTGCTTATTTCAAATTTGGGCACATCTACACAGCACTTAATTTGAAATAGAGCACTCTTCCTCTGACTTCCCTTACTCCTCATACAATGAGATTTACAGATGTCAGAGTAATAAGTCTGTTATTTTGAATTTATTTTGAATAAAAAAGCTTGCTGCGTAGAGGCACAATACGCTATTTCAGAATAACATTTGTATTCTGAAATAACACTGTTGTGTAGATGTATCCTAACGTGCCACAGGATCACTTGTTGTTTTTTAAAGTTGCAGTCTAACATGGCTACCCCTCTGAGCTTTTGTAACAGGTGAATCAATGAAAAGCGCCTGTCTGATAAATTGGACCACATGGAGAAAAGAGAGAGACAAAAAAACCACAAATGTGGAACAATTATTAGTTAGTTCAAAGGAGTTGAATTCTAAAATGTAACTTTTGGCTGTACTTGAGGGTAATATATATCTAAGTATTTTCCCATTGGAAGAGAGAATACAAACACAGAAGAAAGAAATAAACCAGTATTTCTATTAACAAACTAGGGCACTGGTTTGCTGATCCTCAGAATCTGCTACTGTGGATTTTTGTGGACACATGGAACCCCGCTGAAGAATAGTGCTTTAATACAAATCAGGCTTAGTCTAGGAAATCAAACACATCCCTCACTTGTGGTCTAGGAAATCAAACACATCCCTCATTTGTGTAACTAGTTGCAGAAATACTCTGCCAAGGCCATTCCTAAAACTAGGATGATCACATCATATCACAATGTGATACTTTTTTACTTTTGGAAGGGTAACTTACCTTCTCTCTGCAGTTCTCACCTCCCATATATCAAACAAGGGAATGTCATTCCCCCTCACTTCAAGTTCTATGTAATGGGGCGAACCCAATTCTTACTTGTGTTATTTGTGGGGTTTGAACACAAGCAAAACATTGACATAAGGTCCCTAAAATGAAGAATTATACTTTGGTCTTTCTCAGCTGGGATATTTAGAATTTGTGCAACAACTTAGACAAATGCTGGTCTCAAATCCCTGTTCCCAGCTCGCACAGATGCTAATGCAGTCAGCATCAATGCATAAAAGAGCAAGAACAAAAATGTCATTTCTATTTCTAATTTTAAAGTTGCTGGGAGGCAAAACTGGACATGATATCTATCATCTTCGATATAGTGTTATAATAGAAAGAGAGCAGACTTGTGTTATGATAGGAATGTTCAGAGAGCATGCACTGCTTAGCATGCCTTGTCACCATGATGAACAATCATGTCTAATGTAAGGATTAACTGGTGCTCTGGTTTAGCGCAACGGGCCCTATCATCCAGGCTGGACATAATTTCCCATGGGATATCCCAACAATTACCTACATGTGCCAATCCAAAGGTAAAACTTACGCTCTGATACACCTGATTATTCACCAGGTAGACGATCGAGAGTGGGAATGTACAATACACAGAAGAAATTGTATGAGTTACATGAGTCTGAACATCCCTGAACAATGTACAATTCATTCCATTTACTAATGCTTCATTTCCCCTTCAGGCAAATCATTTCACCAGTGTATGATAATAAAGGGCTTCAGTCAGACACTTTTGAGATCTTCAACACATTGTTGGACAAATGCCACGTTCTCGGAAATAAATGTGTGGCTTTCTTTGCAGAGTTTTCTCACAAGCAGGCTTGGAAAGGGAACACATGCTTCCATCAGTGCCAGATTATCTGAGGCAAAACGTCAGAGGCTATTGGCATGAGCCTGAGAATGGAACTGGCTGATTTGTGAGAAAGGTAAGGAGTCAGGGAGGAAAAAAGACAATGTGATTCATCCAACTGCAGTCAATGCTGCTGGTTCAGTGTCAACTTCTGATAGAAACTGACAATCAAAGAGACAGTGTAGTAAGACTGATGAAAAGAGGAAAGTGTCAAGAGAGTGACTCATATTTAGTCATCCTGAAACATCTCACATCTCTCATTCTGGTGGAATCCAAAAGCTCTTCACATTGGGCAACATTGTGACTCAGATACTCCTCTAAAGCACAGTTCTTCTCTGACTGGCCCAGTATGCAGATAAGGTGGGAGGAAAGAAAGATGAATTAAACTGATACAACCCTTATGATGGCACAGCAACTTCTCCTGCCCCTCTTATCAATGCTCATAGCCAACCTCTGCCATCCCACTTGCTTCTAGACAGGAAGGCATCTGGAAAAAACCCCTGCGTTCCTTACCGTACCCACCACTGCAATCCTAACAACATTCATATGGTTATGTAGGGGGAAAGAGTGGGAATTCACTTCTATTCTGCCTCCTCCATTCAGGCATACTAGACCAAAGCACAATCTGTCCCTAAGATATGAGCCTGCATTACTGAGACCCATCACTGCTGTCTCGGACATGTGTTATATAACTGGGTAAATTAAATGAGGCAAAAGACATTCCCCACAATGTTACATTAGTAACAATACAACCATGACTCAAAGGCTATCGTTGCATTTTTGTTCCCATTGAACCCACCTAACCACCATTGTAGTCATGCAGTAGTGCTCAATAAAACTAGTTTCAACAGTATCATTACAGCACTCAGAGTCATCTCTCCAGAATACTGTTTGAACATGTTTGAACGGAACAGGGAACTGGATGATAGTATCGGGAAAATATTTTTTGTGGTTTCTCTTTAACCATGGTTATAAATGATGATATAATAACAACCAAGAGGAGGAGGTCAAAGTCTCACCATATTGCTCTGATAATTTCAACATTCAGGATCAAGCTTACTATTATTATACTATTTGTATATCAGTAGCACCTACAGCCATCAACTCAGCATTGGGGCCCCGTGGCTAAGTCTAGACTGGCATGATTTTCCGCAAATGCTTTTAACGGAAAAGTTTTTCTGTTAAAAGCATTTGTGGAAAAAAGCGTCTAGATTGGCATGGACGCTTTTGCGCAAAAGCACTTTTTGTGGAAAAGCATCCATACCAATCTAGATGTGGTTTTGCACAAGAAAGCCCCGATCGCCATTTTCACCATCGGGGCTTTTTTGCACAAAACCGTTTTTAGCTGTCTACACTGGCCCTCTTGCGCAAATACATTTGCGCAAAAGGGCTTTTTCCTGAATGGGAGCAGCATAGTATTTGCACAAGAACACTGACAATCTTACTTTAGATCAGGGGTCTCCAAACTTTTCAGCCCGAGGGCCGCATTAACTATCAAACAGCAGTTCGGGGGCCGACTACACACTTGAGGTCCAAATAAAAAACAATCAAAACATGGATGTTGTTTTTAATTATTTATTTAATATTATTTTATTCAGTTATTATTTAATAACACATTGATACACTACACATTAACACCTGTATTAGTGTGAATGGTGAAATTGTTTCCTGGATGCCAAAATAGCAGACATTTCTGGCTTTAGATTTGTTGTCCCTAACATCAACAGTGACCTGAGATTATCATCGGACAAGTTTGTTCTCAAATTGTTCTTCACGTAATTTTTTTTCCGTAGACAAAAAGGTCTCCACGGGCCGGATGAGAGGGCCTCGCGGGCCGCATCCGGCCCACGGGCCGTAGTTTGGAGACCCCTGCTTTAGATCGTCAGTGCTCTTGCGCAAATTCAAGTGGCCAGTGTAGACAGCTGGCAAGTTTTGCTTTTGCAGAAAAACTTGACATTATAGATGCAGCCACATAGTAAAGACAGTCCATGCTTTGAAGAGCTTATACTAAAGAAAAGGTGGGAGACAACAAGCATTAGAACCTTCTCATATGTGGAGAACTAATGCACAAAGAGTTCACGTGACTTGGCAAAGATAACACAGGAAATCTGAATCAAAGCCAGAAATTGAACTCAGATCCCCCTAGATTCTGGGTGAGTGCTTTAACCATTGGCCATCCTTCCTCCCAATGAGCTACTGGCAATGTTCATGCTAATTTTCTTCATTCATGTGTAGATTTTTTTCCATTCATGTGTAGAATAAATTTTTATGTGCACCAAGGCATGTGCAAGTATGCATCATCAATAGAAACAAAGAACTTAGCTGTGGGTGTTCTGCTAATCAGCTAGGCAACATTTTAATCTCCCTGAGTGACTGCACAAAAACACAGCTTACAGGAACACTGGTTACTGTCTTGGTATGTTTCATAACTCAAGAAAAAATCTATTCCTGACGTGGAGTGAGCTCATTTGAGTTGTTCTTAATAATCTATCATTTTTGTACATTTTTGTTTGGTGGGGAGTGGGGTTTTTTTTGTTTTTGTTTTTGTTTTTTGCTTGTTTATTTTTTTAATGACTAAGCCAAAGTAATTTCTTGGAGATTTAGCCTCCAAGACCATTTTGGGACAACCAGATGGCTTTTTGTTCTATAAATAAGGCTTATTTGTTGTTTGTTTGTTTGTTTCCTTTGTGGAAAGTGATTTTTAGAAAAATGAATCTTCCATGTGTTGAATTGTGGTGGTTTGGTACTTCACTCTAAAATCCAGACTTTATTCTCCATTCTCAATTGATATATCATGGACAACAAAAATTGCACCTCCTCTTTAATCTTTCATTTTAAAAAAATGCCAGTCATTGACAATGAGTAACTTCCCCACATGCTTCTTGGGTTATTCTGCTTGGTCACATATGTAAAGCTCAAAACCATGATCTAAATCTGGTAAATTAATCAGGCTTCCCCATAATATATTTTCATGATCAGAAATGGTGCCCAGGAGATAGATTTATTCCAGCAGCAACTTTGCTTATTGAGATCCAAATAGGAGAATGAAGTCCAGAAGAAAATAAAATCTGCATTTTCTTTGCTTTATACTGAACACTGAGGGCATGTCTAAACTACATCCCTCTTTTGAAAGAGGGATGTAAATTAGGCAGATTGAAAGTGCAAATGAAGCGGTGATTTAAATATCCCACACTTCATTTGCATAATCGCATCACCCTGGTTTTGAAAAAGGGTCCTTTTAATTTTCCTCACTAGGATTTAACTTCCACTTTTTAAAAGATACCGTTTTATCTGTTACTGCTTCTTTTACCTGGTTGCTAAGCCACGATGGCAATTTTGGGTTGTCTTACTATGTTTTTTAATTTGGGGTATGCATTTAAATTGGGCCTCTATTATGGTGTCTTTGAAACGTTTCCATGCATCTTGCAGAGATTTTGCTTTTGTCGCTGTATCTTTTATTTTTTATTTAACTAACTTCCTCATTTTTGTGTAGTTCCCCTTTCTCAAATTAAATACCACAGTATTGGGCTGCTGAGGTGTTTTTCTCACCATAGGGATGTTACATTTTATTATGATCACTATTTCCAAGCGGTCCAGTTATATTTACCTCTTGAACCAGATCCTGCACTCCACTTAGGATTTAATCAAGAATAGCCTCTCCCTTATGGGTTCCAGAATAAGCTGCTTCAAGAAGCAGTCATTTAAGGTATCAAAAAATTTTATCTCTGAGTCCCATCCTGAGGTGATATGTACCTAGTCAATATGTGGATAGTTGAAATCCCCCACTATTATCAAGTTTTTTAATTTGATAGCCTCTCTAATCTCACTTAGCATTTCATAGTCACTATCACTGTCCTGATCAGATGGTCGATAATATATCCGTACTGCTATATTCTTATTATTGGAGCATGGAATTAGTATCCATAAAGATTCTATGGAACATTTTGGCTCATTTAAGATTTTTACATCATTTGATTCTACATTTTCTTCCACGTATAGTGCCACTCCCGCCCAGCACGACCTGGTCTCTCCTTCTGATATATTTTGTACCCTGGTATGACTGCGTCCAATTGATTGTCCTAACTCCACCAAGTTTCTGTGATGCTTATTATATCAATATCCTCCTTTAAAAGTAGGTACTCTAGTTCACCCATTTTACTATTTAGACTTCTAGCATTTGTATATAAGCACTTTAATAATTTGTCACTATTTATCTGTTTGCCATTTCTCGATGTGTTAGACTCTTTTTCATTTTATTGTGTCTCATCTGATCCAACCCATACTTCCATCCTCCCCTCCTGACTAGAACATAGAGCATCTCTATTAATAGAACCTCCCCTAATAGATATCTCTGTCCGATCCATGTGCTCCTCTGCACCTGTTGGCTTTCCCCCTGCCCTTAGCTTAAAAACTGCTCTACAACATTATTAATGTTAAGTGCTAGCAGTCTGGTTCCATTTTGGTTTAGGTGGAGCCCATCCTTCCAGTATAGGCTCACTTTATCCCAAAGTTTTCCCAGTTCCTAATAAATCTAAATCCCTCCTCTCTGCACCATCGTCTCCCCCACACATTGAGACTCTGAAGCTCTGCCTGCCTACCTGGCCCTGTGTGTGGAACTGGATGCATTTCAGAAAACACTGCCATAGAGGTCCTGGATTTGAATCTCTTTCTTAGCAGCCTAAATTTGGCCTCCAGAACTTCTCTCCTACTCTTCCCTATGTCATTGGTACCTACATGTACAACGACCACCGGCTCCTCCACAGCACTACACATAAGACTATCTAGATGTCTCAAGAGATCTGCAACCTTCGCACCAGGCAGGCAAATCACCAGATGGTTCTTCTGGTCTTCACAAACCCAACTATCTATGTTTCTAATAATGGAATCCCCCATTACTAACACCTACCTTTTCCTAACAACTGGAGTTCCAGAGATGCATACTCAGTGTAAGAGGATAACATAACATCCTCTTGAAGGAGGGTCCCAACTATGTGATCATTTCCCTGAGCCTTTCATAGAATCATAGAATAATAGGACTGGAAGGGACCTCAAGAGGTCATCGAGTCCAGCCCCCCGCCCTCAAGGCAGGACCAAGCTCCGTCTACACCATCCCTGACAGATGTCTATCTAACCTGTTCTTAAATATCTCCAGGGAGGGAGATTCCACCACCTCCCTTGGCAATTTATTCCAATATTTGACCACCCTGACAGTTAGGAATTTTTTCCTAATGTCCAATCTAAACCTCCCCTGCTGCACTTTAAGCCCATTACTCCTTGTCCTGTCCTCAGAAACCAAGAGGAACAAATTTTCTCCTTCCTCCTTGTGACACCCTTTTAGATATTTGAAAACCACTATCATGTCCCCCCTTCATCCACCTTAACAGGACAGGGGCTGTCTGACCAGAGGTGGGACAGTTCTACAGTGTCCCAGATAGCCTCATCTACGTACCTCTCAGCCTCCCTTTGCTCCTCCAGTTCTGCATCCTTCCGTATGCGGTCTTTGAAAGGCAGGAGCCAGAATGCACACATATGCCACACACCCACAGGGCAGGTAATCATACATGCTACATTGAGTGCAATAAACAAGATAGCCCCCACTCTGTTGCTGGGCTTCTGCCTGCATTCTCTCCTACAGCTACTTAGGGCATTGATAGGGTTTTTATTTAAATTAGGAAGTTTTGTTTTTAGTTTAGTGTAAAAGTTTTAAAGATTGGCAAGTATACTTCACCCCCCTCCAACTCTCCTTCAGAACTCCCTCTCGAAACTCCCTGTTAGCTGGCCCTGTTTGCAAAGCTCCTTGGTCGCTTACTCACAGGCTTAATAAAGCCCTGGCCCTCCTGATAGCCCCACCTCGATAGTGTGTTAATTAAGTACTATAACATTTTTTAAAAGGACTCTGCTTTTCCTTTTCAATTAGCTTCAATTGTCTTTTACAAGAAGCATCATGAAACATGCTCTCTGATGATGACTGATGTTGTTTCAACTCCTTGATTAAAATTATTACTTGTAGTTTCATAAATGTTTAGGGGGAGTTGCTAATCAAAGGGAATAAGTAACTAATTTTTCTAATAGGAGCCAGTTTTCTTTTAAGCCATCTGTGAATGTGGGTTAGTTTTTCTAAGTCACTCCTGCTTAAAAAAAATGTTGCAATTAAGCAAAGACATGTCAGACCAGTCACAGAGAGGAAACTCAAGGGATGATTTAACTTGCCTCAGCTACAGAAGACGTCGATAATATTACAATACTTTATGGCACCTGTTTAACATGTTTGTCTTTATAAATCTCTAGTTTCTTGTACTCTTGCCAAATATCTTTAACATAGCCCCATGGGAAAATGACATATTTGTATTTTTTTCTGTATTATCTCAGGATGAGATAAGGGAAGTTCTTTGATCATACGAAGCAAAGATTGTACTCTTTGGTTTTCTAACTAGAGGGCAGCCCTATGCAATGTCATTAGTCAATACTGTGTGCCAACATACTGAACTTTTACCATGAAGATACAACATGCAATGGTGATATCCAGAGAGATGGGTGGAGAGGGAAATGAGCATTGCAAGTACAGGCAGTTCCTGGGTTACATGGATCCGACTTACATCGGATCCCTACTTACAAACGGGGTAAGGCAACCCCGCACTAGCTGTGTCCCCCCAGCAGACCAGGGAGACACGGAGTGGCTTTTCTTAGCAGACACCTCAGCTTGAGAATAAAGGACTGAGGGAAGTGAGGTGTGGGAGAATAAAACTGAGCTCTGGAGAAATGTTTGGC
This sequence comes from Pelodiscus sinensis, assembly GCF_052426305.1. Lineage (NCBI taxonomy): Eukaryota > Metazoa > Chordata > Testudines > Trionychidae > Pelodiscus > Pelodiscus sinensis. The sequence continues at coordinate 24,878,614 of NC_143057.1, read as the reverse complement.
TAGAGTTTCCCCTACAATATGTACCAGTTCCGACTTACATACAAATTCAACTTAAGAACAAACCTACAGTCCCTATCTTGTACGTAACCCGGGGACTGCCTGTACTGAAAATTTAGTATGGGTTTCTCTAACTAAAATCTGTACAGATGATACTAGAAATGATTTCTATAGTGGACTCTGTGGCTTTTTAAATTCATATTCAATCTCTCCTCTCTCAGCTTCTTAAATCTCAAACAGGTAAACATATTCTTTCTGACTAATGCTCCAATCTGATAATGTTCCACACTTGTCATCTGTGAGGCACAAAGAACAAAAGCCTCTTTCTTTTCCTTTTCTCCTGAGGAACTATAGGCGAGAGATCTCTCAAGGTGACATCTAGTGAGAAGGTGGAAATGCCAAGAAGAGGAAGAAAATGCGAGAGCAAAAATATGCAGTTTACACTGAAAAAAAAATGGGTAAAATGTTGGAGAAGAACAAAATTCCTGCTGACAGTTTTATGAATGTACAAAAGAAAAAAAATCCAAAACATATTCCTCTTGTCTGATCTTCAGTGTTTTTATGCCTGCCAAAGAGGGTTTGAGCAGAGGGAAGGGAGTTTCACTGTTCATTAAAAAAGAAAGGAAACCAGGCCACTTGCCACAGTCATCTTCATTATTTCACAAGGTCTGTTACACAGATGAGGACCTGTGGATGGTACAATAAAAAGCAGGGGGGAGGGGAGGTTTCTTCTCATGACATGTCATGTTTGAATTACTTGATTTTGTCACCAGTAGTTCTGAAGACATGAAGTGAAGCAAGGAACTTGGACAAATAGTATTTACAGTGAAAACATGAGAATAAGCCCTGGGAGTAGTAACTATGTCCTGTCAGAATGCTTGAGACCTAAATAAATGCCCTGCTCATGCTAATAAATATGCACTTGCTTCGTGACACTTACATGAGCAGTCCTAGTGACTTCACCGGAACTATTCATGGGAGTAAAGTTAAGCACATGAGTGTTTTCATGATTGCAGCCAAACTCCTTAGAATAAAATTCCAGGATTACCACTCACTCTGAAGCCTAGGTTATCTGCTCTTGAGTCATGATACAGTGTTGGAAGTAGCTACAAGCAGAGCTGAGGGCTCTTTTTGTCCATAATATCGGCAGATGAAATCATCACTCGTCTGTTGCTATCAAGTTTTTAGTTTCTCAGCTGTTTTAACTTTATGAATTACACCCGTGCTGTTCACAGCTTGAGCAAGGCATGTATTTATGCTATCACAAGAGATTCTAGAGACCATTGCAATGTCTGTTAACTCAGTCAATTGTCAGCCTTACTCCACAGTTAATTTGCATACAACAGTTTCATTGGTTGTTTGAGGGAGATTACACAGAGAGTAGATTATTTGGCTAATCGAGCATATTATTTGGCTAATCAGCTGTATCTATATTGCAGCACAGGCTTTTGGTTACATGTTACAATATAAAGTCTATTGGTTATTCAATTATGGTTACCCAGTCTTTTTCCTAAAAGATGTAAGTAACATCCTCTGAAACTTATATACTTCAGAGATGATAGGGAGAAATCAGGCACCTCCTATTTATTTCCCTCAACAATATTGAGGTTGGACCTGAACTGGAATATAATGCAGAAAGAAAGCAAGGGTTTGGAGAACTAATTCATTGTAAGAAATGCTTGGCTTTGTGTCATCAGAAAGAGAGAAGCTCAAAGCAATGAGAGAGGGTTGGGAGAAAGGAAGATAAAGGTCAGGCTTTTGGAACTCCTGAGATGGCAATTTTGATAGTAGTGCAGGAGAGATACTGAGAAACCAGAGGCCTGAAGAAAACAACTATTGAAGCCTTGATAACCAGGCAGGAACAGGATGTCTAGAGGGAAACCACTAGGAGATATTGCTCATAACCAGAGCTAACAATAAAATTGTTGAGCCTAGAATGGGCTGAATAAAAGGACAGAGGTGCAAGCTAAGGTAGGAATAAGATCAGGGAAGCAGCAAGTGGTTGAAGGAACCAGACCATGGCTGCTCATGACTGACTCCTTCCTTCTTCACTACCAGCCATAAAAGAAAGAGATGGGAAATGCCGTGATACAAGAGGTACAGACAAATGATAGCCCTGAAACAAGGGATGTAAGGACCACTAGGGTTGAAGATGCTGCACAACGTTACTGAATTATTTGTTAGCAGGACTTTGTTACATCAGAAGAAGGGGAATATAAGTGAGCTGTCTAACAGGATGAATCCCAAGAAGAGGCAGACTACTTCCTTGCTGGAGGGATTGTTTGGACAATCCCGTCCAAAGTGGTAAGCCATAAAAATGGAGAGGATGCAGGTGTAAAATTCAGCAAGGGCAAGAAACCAACAAATAGGCTAGGGAACTGAAAGACAGGATGGCCACATTAAAAGAATAAATGATTCTAAGAATGTTGAAATGGAATGATTACAGTGTATTATATGTCTTTATGGCAAAGTGCATGCTTATGCTGAAACTTATGAGGCTACATCCCCTCTAGGCACTGGAGCCCAGCTAAAATGTTTGGAATGATTATCTGATCCACTCATAGGCTTCAGAAAGTGTGAGGAACAATGCATGGAGTGAGGTATTCATACTAAAATGAAAAATAAAGTTGAGGAGTTCGTCAGCTAACTTCCATGTGCTTTGGATGAGGCTCTTGATCTGGAACTTGTTTATAGCATGGTACAAGTCTGAAAACAGGGATTCCATGTTAATTATATCTGCACAACTTACAATTCAGAACTGCTCTGATTAAATGTATAAAAATATTTTGGCCCATGTGGCCATTGATGATCAGAAATGAAAGTGTGTACAGAAACCTCAGGTCATGGGCACAATCACATTTAAAGAAATTAGCAACACAATTTGCTTAGTCAAAAAAAAAACTAAAAATGGGACAACCCTACTCACAAAAATAATTCAAAATGTATGCAATTTGTGCCCCCAGAATGCTTTACCTTAAATGTGCAATCAGATCTCTTGATTGGCACTGCGATTTTGTTGCATTTTAAAGTCCTTTTAGGTTTTGTTCTGCTCTTGTGCCAATATAAACATGATATGGGAAGGTCACAACTAACGTGCCCCATAGACTGTTTGTACCCTGACAATGTTTTAGAGGCCATCCTCTGAGTCTATGATCTTTTTTAACCATTTTATATGGTTGATTGACTTCCTCTATCACCATAAAGAGCTGAATATTGATTTATTTTTCCGGTATAGTTCTTAACCTGCTTCTCTTGACTTTAATGAGGATTTTTTCTTTGATTTCAAGAACTGTGCTAAAACCAAAGCACAGTGTGTGTCTAAGCTAAAACTAGGAAGCTAAGTCTGTATTTAAGAGCTAAAATAAGTAACCCAATTTTCCTAAGGTTCTGAGGAGCCAATGGGATTGTTAATGCTCAGCCTCTTTAAAATTAGCCACCTTATCTAGGTCCTTATGGGTACGTCTACACAGCAACATAATCTGGGTCTACACAGCAGGCAGTTATTTTCAAATAATGTCAAAATACTGTCAAGTTGAAAGACTTCTTACTCCACCTCTTGTAACCCTCATTGTACAAGGAGTAAGGGAAGTTGGAGGAAGAGTGCTCTGTTTCAAAATAAGTGCTGTGTAGACAACCCCAATTTCAATTTCAAATTAAGCTGGGTAGTTGACATAGCTCAATTTGCGTAGTTTTCAAGTTAAGCCCTGCTGTGTAGATGCACCCTTTGTGTTAATTTAGGGATAGATTCTCAGTGGCTGAAGATTGTACCAATGGGACAACCGAGGATTCCCCAGATGTAGGTGGTGTAGGAGCAGAGCAAAGCAGCTGTAGTTCAAGGATCTATTCATGTGTCTAGGTGGAACCTTTCAACTCAGTCCTATGTAAAGACAGAACCCTGTGGGCCACCCTTGGAAGGAACTGTGACTTAGAAAGTCACTATTCTTTCCCTGCTGACACAAGGGGAGATTCTGCCACTTTGTACATGACAGCAGTTATCATACATGAGCTACTATTATTGATATCTGGTCAGACAGATGATCAATATCTAGGATGGATTTTATACAATAAGCTTCAGGCTTTTTCACTGGGTAAACAGATACTTAATTTACTGCTCTAAATTATTACTGTTATGGAAGCAAAGATAGGAATGTACATTTTGCTTTTAAATGAAGATTAAACACAGCATGATAAATTCATCCCTAATTTAACTCTATGGGCAGCAGTTAAGATAGAGGAGAATGTGGCTATCTCTTGGGTGAAGAGATTAAAACAGGGAGGATTTCACAGACAATATAGATTGTAAGGAGGGGTTTCAAGGATGAGGGGACAAAGAACATTTGGAAGTGAAGAGACGGGAGACTATTTCAAGCACGGGGGGAGGGACGGGGGGGGGACAGCGAGGAAAAGCAGATGAAAAACCAGATCTCCTTACATATCCTATTTATCTCCCTTTTTGGCAATTACATTCTTCAAATTCTTGTGGACTGTTATCTTATCCACTACTAGTAACTATTTAGCTAAACCAAGGTATTTAATTCATTTAAGTTTTCCTCATAAATTAATCTCTCCGACCATATGTTTATGTATGCAGCTGTCTCTGATCTCCCTCCAATTTGTTGATATTTTCTAGCACTGACTGAGATGTTCATACCATAATCTGTATTCTTAGTGTGGCTTCATTAGTGCTATCTAGAAAAGGACTAGCATCTTTCTGATTATTAACTTTGTACCTCTACATGCAAAACCTATGCTTATCATAGCATTTTTGTTGTTACATGCCTTTTTAAGCTCATATGTAATGTTATCTCTTATCGCCCCTGAGGAGTTGAATCCAAACCCATGTCCTGTCAAATAGCTGTGTTTCTGGTTAGCTAGATGTATAGCTGTGTTTCTGGTTAGCTAGATGTATTACCTTGCAGATTTTCCAGGTTGAACTTTATTTTCTGATTACCTCACCACAGTTCTAACTATTTGGAGAGGGAACTGCGGTTATTAGTTATTTCAGGAGGGAACTCCAGTTATTAGGAAAAGACAGGTGTTAGCAATGAGGAATTCCATCATTAGAAACATTGACAGCTGGGTTTGTGAAGACTGGGAGAATCATATGGTGACTTGTATTCCTGGTGCAAAGGTTGTTGTATCTGTTGAGACATCTAGATAGATTTGTGTGTAATGCCAGGGAGGTGATTGTGGTACACGTAGAGAAGAATAGGAGAGAGTTCCTAAAGGCCTAATTTCGGCTGCTAGGAAAGAGATTGAAATCCAGGACCTCAATGGCAGTATTCTCTGAAATGGTTCCAGTTCCACACGCAGGGCCCCAATGCATGGATGGCATAGGAAGGAGGGGTTTAGATTTATTAGGAACTGGGGAAACTTTTGGAAAAGCCTGTACAGGAAGGATGGGCTCCACCTAAACAAAATGGAACCAGATTACTGGCATTTAAAATTAGAAAGTTTGTAGAGCAGTTTTTAAACTAAGGGATGGAGGAAAGCTAACAGGTGCAGAGGGGAGCACATGGAATGGACAGAGACATCCCTTAGGGGAAGATATATTATTAGAGATTCTCTATGTCCTAATAAAGAGGAAAATATGGAAGATGAGAAGATAAGGTAAAATCAGATGAGAAACAGTCAAATGAAAAAGTGTCATTCAATCACATCTGGTAATGGCAAACAGCTAAGTAGTGACAAATTTTTAAAGTGCTTATGTACAAATGCTAGATGTCTAAATAATAACATAGGTGAATTAAAGTACTTTATATTGAATGAGGATATTGATATTTGTGTGTCAAATATGCTAAACATTTGTGTGCCCCTTCATACTAAACATTTGTTTGTGCCTTCATGCTTTGGTCACCATGCGAGAGGGAAAGGTTCCATGCTGATGTTGCTTGTTAAAAAAATGTGTTAATTAAATCTGTGACTGAACGCCTTGGGGGAGAGTTGTATGTCTCTGTTCTGCTTTAACCCCATTCTGCCATATACTCTGTGTAGTAATTGAAATCAATGTATTTGGAAATGAAAATATTTAAATAGTATTTTATTATTGTTTAACACCACAAGTAATTGTGACTAATTTTAATCACTTGAAAGCTCACATGACTGAGCTATAGCGAGTATGTATTCACAAGTTTTACACAGGGATTCCTAAATTTCAAGGCCAGAATGGACCGTTGTGACCATCTAGTTTGACTTCCTATATAAGACAGGTCATAAAACTTGAATAGTCATTGCCACCATAGCTATGCTGCCATTAACATTTGAACTAACTCAGTGAAAGCTAGCACAGCTATGTGTACACAAGCAGGGTAATCTAACCCTTAGTTCATACAGTAGACATAACCAAAGTGTTAATTGAAGTGCCACTGTTATGGAGCAATCTAGTCAGACTATTAAAATAGTGCAAAAAAGGTTGATGTAGGGCAGTGTTTCTCAAACTGTGCTCTGCGGAGCCTGAGACATCCCCAGGGGCTCCACAAGGTTGACAAACTGGAAACATCGATAGGTACGACACATACAATCAGTGGACCACTGGGGCTCCACATACATTTTTACACATGTAAAGGGCTCCAGAGCCCAAAAAGTTTGAGAACTACTGATGTAGAGAAAAAGGAGAGATACTCCAGCAATGAAGAGGAGGCCCACAGAGGAGGAAGTAAAACATACTCTGAGCAAACAAGTGTAAAAGATGGGGAGATGCCGATCAGATGTGTGTGGGGAGGTGGAGAACAGATTAAAATCATAAGGAGAACAGTGAGAGGAAGCTATTAAGAGGAGAAAGGGGTATTTATCTATGTAGGGCATGGATCTAAAACCAAGGCCTATTTATATTCCACAAGCTAACAAACATTGCCAATTACTCCTTTCATGCAAATGTGTTGTAATGGAACAGGTAAATTGCTCCAATGTATAGAAGACTATGCACATGAATATTAGATGTGCATCTAAAGTTCCAGTCTTAGTAGCATCTAAGCATCATCACACAAATTAAAGGAGACTTTGGAAGAAAGGATCAATTCTCTTTCCTTCACTCGTGCATCTAGGAAAATTCCTTTCAGGTAGCTAGATTTAGGTGGATTAAGCAAGTGCATGGTACTGCAGCTATTTCACATCTTCCCTGCTAAGGTTGAGTCTGAGAATGCTGAATTACATCCCATCTGCTACTATTATCCCATTCTGCAAACTCTTTTCCTAACACTATGAGAAATTTTGGAAAGCACCTATCTGCTCTGGGCTCCTAAATTTCTTGAAAATGTTGCCCAAAGCATATAGTGAATACTAAAGACACCGAACCTAGTGTTATATGAATAAAAAATGCATAATAAGTACAATGTATTCTCTTAATATGTTTTGCCCTGTAAAAAAGTTTCAAATTTTACCAAAGCATGAAGCCCTGTCTAAAGAATTCACAAAATAGTCTATTACAGGGGTATAATTCTCAATTCAATTTCAGTGGATGGTCTTACAATTGCATTAAAAAAATCTTCTTTTCTGTTACAGTCACAGGTTTCAGAATAATTTCTAGGGCATTTTAATATAGTGCTCCAATATTTATTAGCATTCATTCGGTGCTTTCTAAACAAGCCAAAAGGATGGTCCAGAACAAGTTCAGAAGAGATCTAAAATGCTATTTATTTAATTCCTAGTGAACGGAGCACTAAAATAATAAACGGCAGAAACCAGGTACCAGCTGTGTGACCTGAGGCAAGTTACTTCCCCTTTGTGCCTCCATTTTCCCATTATTACTATTATAATAGCATGTATCCATGCTTTGAACGCTACAGATGAAGATTTTTTTTAAAATAGAGTTGTTCATATAGGTGCAGGACTCCTCATAATTACTGTTCTCTTTTTGCTGTCATTCTTCTGGTGGCTGTTACAGCACTCTGCTCAGGTCACACTTTTTGTAGGATGTGATAGATTTTGATAAAGAGACTTTTGTAAAGTGGCTACAGTAAAGAACTACTTTTTTCTGTCCTCTGAGATGTTACACTGCAAGCAAAGATGCATGTGAACAACAGGGTATGACAGAGAGGACAATGTCACATTCTGGGGTGCAATCCAGATGAGCAAGGGATTGCCACTGCCTTCCCTGCAACCTTGGCTTTGCTGTTGTAGCTCCCAACCAGGGATGTTCATGAACAGCCTAATATTATGCAGGTGTGATGGAGTGTGCACTCCCCCCCCCCCAACACACATGCACTGGCCCTACAGAACTGAGCAGGACCAGGTGGGCCCAATCAGCTAATTAGGCTGCAAAAGCAGCCAGCTTTAGGCTAGAGACAGCTAATTAGATAGAAGGTCAGCGGCAAGAGGGAGGCAGGACTTCTATAAAATACAGGAAAAGCAGACAAGGTCCTAGGAAGAAATGAAAAGCTGTGGTAGGATTGTAGAGCCACATTGCCTAAAGTTGCTCTCTGAAAAGCGGGATCAGACTGGCAAAGTAGGAGAAGACCAGAAGTTATGGAAGCAGCTCGTGGAAAGGCAGTAAAGTGCAGAGAACAGACCTGGCCTTGCTTGCCAGCCAACTTAGGAGGAGTACTGAGAGACAATGAAGCAGAAGACCACAAGGCTATGTCTACGCTGACGGGGTCTTGTGCAAGACTGAATGTTCTTCTGCAGAGCATCCATGTTGCCTGCCTGCGCTTGCGCAAGATTTACAGTAAGGTGTGGTAAGAGAGGGCTTCTTGCAGAAGAGCTATGCTCTTCTCTAACAAGTGTAAGCTCTCTTGCACAAGAGCTCTTGCGCAAGAGGGCAGTGTGGATGTGTGGCAGGGGTTTCTTGCACAAGAAAGCCCTATGGCTAAAACGGCCATCAGAGCTTTCATGCGTAAAAGAGCATCCATGCTGCCATGGATGCTCTTGCACAAAAGGAAATGGCAGTGTGGATGTGTTCTTGTGCAAGACTTCTTGCACAAGATGTTCTGACACAAGAACCCGCTAGTGTAGATGTAGCCCAAGAGGCCAGAAACTTTGATAGACTTCTCCCACCTCCCAGGGGAAAACTGCAGTAGTGATCTGCTAGAAGTCTGAGTTACAAAGAAGACAGCTGAGGCTTCTGAGAGATGAAATTGTAGGGGATATAACTACTGAAAGGAATATCTGTCTGATAGTGCTAATTGGTAGAATCAACTGGAGCCATCCAGCAGTGAGTAGAACAACACATAAAAGCCAGTCACATCATGTGGGTCTGTATATTGCTTCAGTCCTGGTCCAGCAATTCTGACCCAGTCAGCAACTCAACTATGCTCTGGTTTCCAGCAGGCTTAGTTGCTGTTTGAAGGGTAACCAAACAAATTTTCCCCAAAACCTGTCTAGCTCTGTAAAGGGAAAATAGACCTCAGTTTGGTACTTTAACTGGAGTTACCCCTTTGTTCAGTTTAAACAACATGGCTGTGTCTAGATTGGCATGATTTTCCGGAAATGCTTTTAACAGAATTTTTTTCTGTTAAAAGCATTTTCAGAACAGAACGTCTAGATTGGCACGTACGCTTTTCCACAAAAGCACTTTTTGCGGAAACGCGTCCGTGCCTATCTAGATGCGCTTTTCCGCAAAAAAGCCCCGATCGCCATTTTCATGATCGAGGTTTTTTGCGGAAAACAAATCTGAGCTGTCTACACTGGCCCTTTTGTGCAAAAGCTTTGTGCAAAAGGGACTTTTGCCTGAAAGGGAGCAGAATAGTATTTCCGCAATAGCACTGATTTCTTACAGTAGGAAGTCAGTGCTTTTGCGGAAATTCAAGCGGCCAGTATAGACAGCTGGCAAGTTTTTCCGGAAAAGCGGCTGATTTTTCCGGAAAAACTGGCCAGTCTAGACACAGCCCACTGGATTAGTTGAGATTTAAAAAAAGGTAAATCAAGTTTAATTACAAAGATAGGTTTTTGAGTATAAGGTGTTAAAGTAAGAAATTATTACAGATGAAAGAAAATACTTTCTATTTGCTAATACTTAACAAGCTAGATTTGTTCCAAATTTAAATCCTTACCACTGCTGACCGATTCTCAGGCTATGTCACCAAAAGAGAAAAGGTCAGTTCCCTTGTTTATCTTAGTATGTGTGTGACGAAGAAAGAGCAAGCACATGCTTAGGATTTTCTGTCCCTTTCTTTCATAGTCCAGTGGGCCTTTGAAGTAGATCCTACTGTGGTGAAGGTGACTTTATGTTTTTTCCCAGTTGTGTTGACTGAGGTGCAAATGTGTCGTGTCTCCTGCTGTTTCCTCTCCCTACTGTCTCAAAGCCATGTTCACTAGTTCTATGTAAACTGAGGTACATATACATTTCTTCATTTGAGATAGCACCACTTGGGCAGGTCTGTGAACATGTGTTAACATCATATAGGAGGAAATTCATTAATGTTGCTACTTATCTCACCACAGTAATGACCAGTGAGTTATTACTTCTCAAATTATAGAATATTAGAATTGGAAGAGCCCTCAGGAGGTCATTGAGTCCAAACCCCTACTCAAAGCAGAACCAATCCCAACTAAATTGTTCGAGTCAGGGCTTTGTCAAGCCTGGCCTTAAACTTCTATGCTGTATCTATATTGGGAAGATTTTAAGCAAAAGCAGTTGCTTTTGCGCAAAAACTTGTCGCCTGTCTACACTGGCTGCTAGTTTTTGTGCAATAGCCATCGGAGCTTTCTTGCGCAAGAGAGCATCTACACTGGCACGGATGCTCTTGTGCAAAAGCACATGCCACTGTAGACGCTCTCTTGCTCAAAAACTCTTGCGTTAAAAGCATTTGCACAAAATCTTGCCAATGTAGATGTAGCCCTAGAGATGGAAATTCCACCACCTCCCTAGGTAACCCATTTCAGTGCTTCATCACCCTCCTAGTGAAGTGTTTTTTCCTAATATCCAACCTAGGCCTCCCCCGTTATAACCTGACAGAACAAAAAGCAATGGTTTTATCTGCCATTTCTGACAACATCCTGGCTCCATCTTCTTAGCAACTCACATTCAGGTAGTTGAAGGCAACAGTCAAGTTCCCCCCTCATGCATCTCTTCTGCAGGCTAAATAAATCCAATTTCCTCAGCCTCTTCTCATAAGTTATATGCTCCAACCTCTGAAGCACATTAGGCTCTCTCTAATTTGTCCACATTCTTTCTGTAGCTGGGCTATTCTGTAAGGCATTGTTTATACAAAGATTCCAATTTTGTGTAGAATATAAATACAGGGATGCTTTTGGTCACACTTCTTTCTCTTCAGATCAGGAGAATGTAAAGTAAATTGGCTGAATTGTTGCAGCAATTTACATAGTCATGGCTTGACCATTGTTGTACAGTGCTGATATGTTAGACTAAATGCTTTGTGCTTTCCAGTACTACATTTTTATTTGGACACTAGCAGGAGAGAATGTTTAAATGTAAAAGTGCCTGATATGTTATTACTGACACACAATCCTTTGTTTTCCCTGTTCGTATCGGTCAAAGGAAACTTGAGGGGCAGTCTTCATTTCCAGCAAAAGTGTACATTCAGTAAAGCTGTAATGTAAATGGTAACTTACCTTTTTTCCAGTTTTCATGATCCTTGACTAATAGAAAACTGTTTTCAAAAACTTAGTGAAGGCCTCGAAGAAACAGTCTTTGTTGTCATTTTAGACTCAGAACTAACTTTTGAAGCCTTAGAAAATACAAGAAATATGGTAACACTAGAAGATTTACCAAGCATTGTTTAGGTCCTTAACTCAAATACTTTTTTTCCATCTAAATCATTGTTCTGAAGTGGAGTTGGGGATGAGGGGTTCAGTATGCAGGCTGCCCTGGGGAGAGAGGACACCCAAGCCCTCTCTCATCACAGAAGCTTGGGGTCAGATGAGAAATGCCATACCTACTGCAGCTGGCACAGATAAGGGAGGGATGCATGTCTCCTGACATATGCTTTCTCTCTCTCTCTCTCGCTCCTGTATATTTCAGATATCTGTCCCTTTCTCCACCCTGTCTCCTGCTGTCCCAGTGGGGTTATAGCTGTCCTGGACCCCAACTCTTGCCCCTTGCTGCCCCCCTCACTCCCTGTGGTCAATCTGTAGTATAAATCCCTCCCAACAGACCCCTTCCTTTCTATTTTATGAGAAACAATACAATTCCAGGCACACCCCAATGCCCTGGCACAGCCAAACCTGTACCTAACTTTAAGTTATGATAAAAGGAAGCTGCATACCAAATTCGGTGGTCTTAGGTCTTACCATTTAGAAAGAGTTCTTGAACGGACTCACAGATGCATATTTCTAAAATATATGGTGAAATCAATGTTGACAGAGAGCCAGCACAAGGTCTGTATACTTGAATATTACTGAAGTGCTCCTTAAGGGTGAGTCTATACTCGAAATAAGATGCACAATTTGCGCTATACAAATTCCATATCTTTTTTCAATTGTATTTCAAAATAGCTTATTTCAAAATTTGGCACATCTACACAACGTCAAATTTCAAAATAACATGCTATTTTGACACATTCCCTGAGCCCTTGTGGAATGAGGGTTACAAAGATGCCAAAATAGCATTCCCATTATTTTGAAAATATTTTGAAATAAAGGGTGCTTTTAAAAGGCATGGGGATAGCTATTTTGGAATACAAGAGGTATGTCTAGACAGTGGGGCTAAGAGATGTGTAAGCAGTCCACGGACATAATATACCTAGGCTTCCATATGGAATTTGACTTAGTCCATGACATTTCAATACAAAGCTTAGCACTTCAGAAAGGCTATGTAGCCCACCATAAATGGATTAAAAGCTAACGAACTGATAAATCATCACAATTGTGTTTCTGGTAGGGCTCCATTGGGATCTGTTCTTGGAACAATGGTACTCAGTATATTTTCTTCACAATTATTGGCGAAAATCACTGCTGGTAAAGGTTGCAGTGACAAATTGGTTAAGTGATAAATAATCACGGGGACAGGTCAGTTGTACCAAGCAATCTAGGTCAGTCTGCAAGGGCTCCTCTTTTGAACAGCATGCATTTCAACATATCAAATGCACAATAACACATGTAGGAACAAATAATGTAGGGTATACTTGTAAGATGCTGAAAAGGGTCTTATAAGTTGTGGTAGATATTCAGTGCACTAGAAGCTCATTAGGCAAATGTGATCCTTTTGAGGCACAAGGAGGGGAATATTAAGTCCAGGTTGGACCTCCCAATTCCAGGACTCCCTCATCCGGTAACATCCATGATCCAGTAGGGAGTCCTGTCTGGGAGCCCCAGTGGTAATAGGGCTGGTGGTTTGGAGCCAACTGGGGCTGGAGCCCCAGTAACACAGCAGGGGCTGTGGCAGGCCCAGTAGCAGGGCTGGGTACGTGGCAGTTGTGGCAGCCAAGATAGTGGGGCCAGAGATGTGGCAGCCATGATAGCGGGGGCCAGGGAAGTCCAGGCTGCTGGGGCCATAGCAGCATTACAGCCTGGTGTGGAAGGGGAGAAGGGGGGGAGAAGGACAGCTGGGGCCAGCAGCAGGGAGGGAAGGTGGTCTTGGGAGCCATTATCAGGGGACTTCCTCTGGTCTGGCAAATTCCCTCATTTGGGACTGGTCAGGTCTTGAAGGTGCTGGACCAGAGAGGTCCAATCTGTAGGAGGAGGAAGGTGGTATTACCTCCGAGTCCATTAGCAACAGGGGTGGATATAGGGCAGAGCGAGTGGGGCGGCTGCCCTGGGCCCCGTGCTTCAAGAAGTCTCGCGCATGCGCTGTAGCGCCACCACGCATGCCGTGTCAAAGGGAGGATCCCGTGAAATTGTGCTGCCCTGGGCCCCGCAAAATCGTCATCTGCCCCTGATTAGAAAGACCAATACTGGAATACTGTGCCCATTTCTACAGTTGAAAAATATTGGAAAGGACTCAAGATCTAATGATCTTGGAATGATCCAAAGTCTATTTAAGAGAATGTTAAGGGGTGAGTTGGTCTCAGTCTATCAGTACCTACATGAGAAGAGAGGGCTCTTTAGGAGAAAAAAGGAATAAAAAAATCCAGTGGTTGGAAGCTGAAGCTGGTCTTAATTATGAATTTTCTTCAGGGATGGATTTCATCCTCTGATGTAAGGCAACTTAAGATAGTTTGGTCAGTTCATATAGAAAGATCCTCCTTGCTGCTATTATGTTTTGGTGTATGAGGTTGAAGTACTTCACAGGAAGTAGGTATGCATAGGGTCTGGGGACTGTGAGTGATCACTGCCTGGAAAAAGAGCCTGGCCATCCCAAATGCACTGCTTCACCTCACTGGGTATCTTGCCAAAGGGCTTTAGAGTTTGCAGTGTATTATTTGATTTTTTTGTTTGTTTTTTACTGCAAAGTAACCTAATAGTAAATGATGACAGCACACACACCCCTGGCACAGCATTCACCATTTTTCTTGACACATTTGGTTCTAAAACCTAGAATTGTCAGTAGGTCAGGTGTAGCTGTTTTGTTCCCAGGCGATTATAGACAAGATGTGAGGTAATCTCTCTCTCACACACCTAAAGAAATTGGTCCAATACAAGACAAGCTTTCAAGCTATACCAAGTTCTTCTTCAGGTCAGGTCAGATGGTCAGTGTATTAAGAGCAGCAGAAGCCAGAATAGATTTACTCTAAAATAATCCTCTCTGCCTTCTCTTCTTGCATATCGACAGTGTATGTTATGGTAGGGAGCTATTGTATTCTTGTGCCACAACAATCCCATAAAGAATTACAGTAACTGTCAGTGTGAAACAGAGGGTGGCAATTACAAGTAACTGGTTATAAAAAATTCCTCTTACTTGTGCCCTTTGAGCTTTTTATGCGTAGCACTGGAACATGGGGGAGGAGCTTTCGAGTGGCAAAGGGAACAGACTGAGGGACCTTTTGCTTCTAAACCATGGGTTTTATAGCCACTTGGGCACTGGTTGTCTCCAGAAGTTGACAATGGAATACCAGGTTACCAGCCCTTCCAAGCTGTTCAATGATTGTTCTAAGTGATTGTTTTTCCACTTGAAGATTTATCCTCCTAACCTTTTCCTTGTGAATGTCACCTACAGTCATATAAATTGGACCCAACTATTCGTAATAGTAACAGGTGGCCTGACTTCAGTGGAAACTGCAGGTGTGCAGTGCCTCTGAAAAATCAAGACCTGATAAAAATTACTCTTTCCAATAGGCTATAACTTATCTATTAAACTCTGTGGGGCAGTTAAAACCTATTGGAAAGAGTAAATCTCCATCAAATTCACTCCATCTTGAGAATCACTTCTATAGAACTCTAACTTCATCCCACAAAACTTGAGGGATTTTGACAAGAGGGTTGATTCAGCCACATTAACTTCTAGTTTAATAAAACACCATCTTTTAAAGTACTTGCATTTAATATTTTTCCAAACCTCAAGTGTAAAAGAGCTAGTCTCAATATGCTTATACTATATGTACTCTTAACTTGAATAGAAACGTATACAGTATTGTATTCCCGGACACACATCTCAGCTATAGATTATCACCATGTAAAGGACTTGATTTCTCACTCACAACAACAGCACTGCCAATCCCAAGTATTTAAAACCATGACTCAGACTAATAATAAGGCTCTTTAAAAATAGGATATTAAATATCAAGTTCTTGTAGTTTTTCCATCTGGTTTTTGAGCCTTTAGGGTTCACAGTTTTTAAGTTTTTTCTCCCACTAAGAGCTCTAGTGACTTCCATTTTGGGGAAAAAAAAGTTAAAACTTTAACATAAGATGAATAAGGTCTAAGGTGTAAAAAAATCACAGAATATTGAGAAAGCCTGGAAAAGTGATTGTGATCTGATAGCATTCTAAGAACCAACAGAAAAGAGGATATAAGAGAAGCAAAACAAAGTCACTAGACTTCAGAAAGATGTCTTTCAAACAACTCTGAGAAATACTAGGCCAGGTCCCATGGAAAGACCATTTAGGAAGAAAATGGTGTTGAACAGGGCTGCCATTTCCTAAAAAGTAATATTAGAGGCTCAACATCAAGCTATTATGATGCAGAGGAAAGATCAGAAGAATCACGGGATGCCAATGTGGCTGTAAATGGAGCCTTTTAGCGATCTTAAAACCCAAAAGGGATATATAGATAAAATGGAAGGAGGGGCATTTCTCCAAGGAAATACCTTGGAAGAGTGTAACACCAGCAGACCCTGGTCTTCTGTGAGTGCAATCAAACCTGGGACCTATGGAGCTTAATGCATGAACCTCTGCTGCATGAGACGAAAGCCAGCTGGCTCTTAGCTGAAGCTGTACCATAGAGTCATTATTGTCTCTCTAGGTGGTCTGTGTGTCACTAGATGCGACAATACACCCCACCCAAAAGGAATGTGCGTTGCAATTGCACAAACATTTTGGCTGCATCTAGATTGACATGATTTTCCGGAAATGCTTTTAATGGAAAAGTTTTCCGTTAAAAGCATTTTCGGAACAGAGCGTCTAGATTGGCACGGACGCTTTTCCGCAAAAGAACTTTTTGCGGAAAAGCACCCATGCCAATCTAGACATGCTTTTCCGCAAAAAAAGCCCCGATTGCCATTTTCACGATCGGGGCTTTTTTGAGGAAAACAAATCTGAGCTGTCTACACTGGCCTTTTTGCGCAAAAGCTTTGCGCAAAAGGGACTTTTGCCTGAACGGGAGCAAAATAGTATTTCCGCAAGAAGAACTGATTTCTTACAGTAGGAAGTCAGTGCTTTTGTGGAAATTCAAGTGGCCAGTGTAGACAGCTGGCAAGCTCTTCCGGAAAAGCGGCTGATTTTCCGGAAAAACTGGACAGTGTAGACACAGCCTTAGGGACAATCAGGAAAACCAAGATAAGGAATGTTAGAGGTAATTTTAAATTATTAGACACACAAGATCAGGGTGAATGTGGATCCACTGCTCAGTGGAGAAGGTGAGCTGGCAAGTGGGGGAGGGAGGTGTTAAAGCAGAGCTGCTCATTGCCGACGTTGCTTCAGTCTTCTCACAAAAAATGTGACCGGATGATGAGAAAAGTTTATCATAGACAATAAAGGGATAGGGATGCAGAACAGGATAAGCAAAGAACACAGATCTTCTGACCAATTTGGGTACAAAGTCAGCTGGGCGTGATGCCAACCACCCCTAGGTAATGAAGAAATTAGATGAAGGAATTTTATGCACAAACTTGTAAATGAGGGTATGTCTACACTAGAGTGCTAATTCGAACTAACTAATTCGAACTAACGGATCCAGACTAAAAAACTAGTTCAAATTAGCATTTTGCTAATTCGAACTAGCATGTCCACATTAAGTGGATCCTGAACCGGGGTTAAGGATGGCCGGAAGCAGTGCCAGCAGGGCATCAGATGAGGACTTAGAGTGTGGAGCTGCTGCCTCAGGCTAGCCGAGGGCTGTGCTTAAAGGGTCCCGACCCCCACCCCGGACAGACAGTTCTCAGGGGTTCCCCGCTTGCAAAGCAGTCCTGGCTTGGAGTGCCCTGAGTGCCCACACTGGGCACATCACAGCACTCGGCCATCAGACCGGCTGCACTTGCCGCAGGCTGCCATCTGGGGAGAGGGGACAATTGGGGGGCTGCAGGAGAGCTTCCACCCCCAGAAGCCCACAGAGCCTGCCCAGTCCTCCCCATCGGAGGCTCGTACCCCATTCCTCCCTCACCTCCTTCCACTTACCCTTCCCTAGCCCCCCTTCCTGATGTACAAAATAAAGAAAACGTGTGGTCAAAAATAGAATCTCACTTTATTGAACAAAACTCGGAGAGACTGGGAAAAGGAGGTGGGAGAGGGGAAGAGAGTGGGTGGGAGAGGGGAGGGCAACTTAAATGATCAGAGGTTTGGAACAGGTCCCATATGAAGAGAGGCTAAAGAGACTGGGACTTTTCCGTTTAGAAAAGAGGAGACTGAGGGGGGATAGGATAGAGGTCTATAAAAGCATGAGTGGGGTGGAGAGGGTGCATCAAGAAAAGTTCTTCATTAGTTCCCATAATAGAAGGACTAGAGGACACCAAAGGAAAGGAATGGGTAGCAGGCTTCAAACTAGTAACAGAAAGTTGTTCTTCACAAAGCAAAGAGTCAACCTGTGGAACTCCTTGCTGCAGGAGGCTGTGAAAGCTACAACTAGAACAGAGTTTGAAGAGAAGTGAGATAAAGTCATGGAGGTTGGGTCCATGGAGTGGTATTAGCCAGGGGGTAGGAGTGGTGTCCCTGCCCAAAATTTGTGGAAGGCTGGAGAGGGATGGCACGAGACAAATGGCTTGGTCACTGTCTTCGGTCCATCCCCTCCAGAGTCCCTAGGGTTGGCTGCTGTCGGCAGACAGGCTACTGGGCTAGATAGACCTTTGGTCTGACCCAGTATGGCCATTGTAAGCTCAGGGCTCAGGGTCGGGGGTCTCAGTGGACCCCCTTGATTTTCATGTACACCTGCTCCTGGGTGGCCAGGCTGGCAGCTCTCCTGCCCAAGCCGGCCACTTTCCTGTGCCTAGTGCGGAGGTCATGGACGAGGTCCACGATGTCCGCACTAGACCAGGCGGGTGCCCGCCTCTTGCAGTCCCGGGCAAGCTCCCGGGAGCCACCAGCCTAGTCCCGGGAAGAGGGGGAGGGCTGGGGGGCATCGGGTGGCTGGCTCGAGCCGTGCCAGGTGCAGGGTCTGCTAGCTGGGTGCTGGCAGGTTTGCACCTGGCACGGGCACCGTAGCCAGCCCGTGCCACTTTAAGGGGTCCGGGGCCGGGAGGGGGGCATACGAGTTTCCCTGGTGTTGGCCAGAGTGGCCACCAGGGAAAGCTGGGGAGGGCTAGCCTCCCACTAGTTTGAATTAAGGGGCTACACACCCCTTAATTCAAACTAGTAAGTTCGAACTAGGCTTAGTCCTCGTAGAATGAGGTTTACCTAGTTCAAACTAAGCGCTCCGCTAGTTCGATTCAAATTCGAACTAGCGGAGCACTAGTGTAGCACCTATCAAAGTTAATTCGAACTAACGTCTATTAATTCGAATTAACTTTGTAGTGTAGACATACCCTGAGAGCGGTCCTGGAAGACTGGAGAAGAGGTAGCTTTAGACTGGAGGAGGAGCCAGGGAACTGTAGACCAGTCAGCATGATTTTGATTGCTGGAAATGTACGACTAGTTGAACCTTTCTTAACTGAGATTCTCTGGTCCAGCAACATCCCTGGTCTGGAAGGGATGTTCTAGGACAAGATAGTTCTGTGGAGGGCTGGTGGCTGGGAGCCCCGCAGCAGGGCTGGAGCCTAGTACTGGGACTGCCCTGAGGCAGCAAAACTGGGAGGCCAGCAACTGGGCTGCCTCCCAGTGGTGACACTGGGTGGAGACTGGGGGTGGGAGGTAGCAGACTGCCCAGCAGGGCTGGAGCCCAGTTGTGAGGCTGCTGTCTGGCAGCAAAACTACCCAGTAAGACCATGAGACAGTGGGGTTGCCTGGTGGTGGGGCTGGGAACCCAGCAGCTGGGTTGCCCAGCAGCATAACCAAGAGCCCAGCAGTGTGGCAGGACTAGGAAGCAGTGGGGCTGCCCAGCAGGACTGGGAGCCTGACTGCAGGGTTGCCTGGCAACAGGGTCAGTATCCTGGGAGTGGCCTGCCCAGTGGTGTAGCGAAGAGCCCAGCAGCCCCACTCTCGCCCACGAGAGCTGCCCACTGTGGCTGGGAGGCAGCAGAGCTGCCCAGTGAGGCTAAAGTGTAAGTGGGGCTGCGGCCTGGCAGTGCAACTGAACCCCAGCAGCGAGCTGCCCTGCAGGGCTGGGACCCAGCAACAGGGCTCTGCTTGTAGCAGCAGGGTTTCCACCGTGGGGCCGGGACCCCTGCACTGAGGGGCCAGTGACAGGGGAAGGAGAGGGGGGGTTGGCAGTGAGTTCATGGCTGGGGAAACAAGGGGGAGGTGGCAAAATGACCTTCCCTGATTGGGCAAAATCCCTCATTCAGAAATGTCAGGTCCCAAGGATGCTGGACTGAGGAGGTCCAATCTGTAGAGCAATGTATAAATCATCCAGGTTGTGAATACCTGTCGGATGCAGAGATAATCAGGAGCAGCCAGAATGGATATATTAACAAAAAATCATGCCAAACTAGTTTGATTTCCTTTTTTTGACAGGATAACCTATTTGCTGCCTGGGGAAATGCAGTGGACATAATGGATGTGAATTTCAGCTAGGCTTTTGGCAAAGTCCCACATGACCCGACACGTAAGTGGAGAAATGTGGGCTTGGCAAAACTACCATTTAAGTGGTTACATAACTGGTTAAAGAACCGTGAACGAAAAGTAACTTTGAATGGAATGTCTGATTGGCTAGAAGCCTCGAGTAGGGTTCCACAGAGATCTGTTCTGGATCCACTATATAACTTAACAATCTGGATGCAGGCATAAAAAGCAAGCACCTGCCTAACAGAAAACAGCATGCTGGGTAAACTTGTATTTTAGGGGCCTTTCTTTGGCTATGTCTACACTACATGTTTTTGCGGCAGAAAATATGCTAATTAGGGACTCATTAGCATGAATCGTGACATCATTAGCATATTTTCTGCTGTTTCTTTTTGCGCAAGGGGTTTTGCAGAAAAATAAGCAGTATGACTCATTAGCATATTTTCTGCCACAAAAACGTGTAGTGTAGACAAAGGCTTTAAGTACAGATACACAGTATGGTCACACATCTTGCATTTAGTGAAGAAGCTTTTAAGTTATTGGAGGAGCGGTGTGCACCCATAGCAGAGACCACTGAAAAATGACACAGGCAGTCTATATGTTCTATGCTAGCTTGCTGTAGCATCTGACCCTCTGTCACAAGGCTGGAGACCTTGCTAAGTGCCAGGAGATGGCAGCACTACAAGATACAAACTGAAGCCTTGAACAGCATACACTTGGCATGAAGTCCATTTCCCCAAGTTGCCAGGAACCTGCCCAGGGTGCCCGGCTGCATCTGCTCCTCTTCACCACCCAGCTTTGGACATGGCTCTGTGCTCCTAGGAGTATGCACCACTAGCTCAGACATGCCCCATCCTTCCTGATGCCCAGCTGTCTGGGGGCAGGTGAGTGGCTAGCCTGATGGATGGGCTGCAGAAGGCATCCTGGGGTGAATGCAGGAGACAGTGGGAAGAAGTAGCTCTCCCCTCAGCATTTTCCTTAACGCTACCCACCCAAGCATAGGCTAGGATGACCAGATGTTCCAATTTAACGGGGACAGCTTGTATGGGCCTATTGCCCTCCATCCCAGCCTTGATTTTTTTCATACTTGCTATCTAGTCACCCTACCTAGCACAGACTAGTATGTGCACAGCCCTGGGACAAGGCCTCTCTGGCCCCTGCCTGCTATAAAAGGTCCCCCAGGCCTGCCAGGGCTCCCACATCTCACCCCGTTGGGCAGACCCTCTCAGCCATACGTTGCAACATGACCCCTGCAACTTCAGCCCCTTCCCCAGCTCAACTTGCACACCCCTTCCACCAAACTGGGCCACCATCTGCCCCAGTGAAGCTACCTCCAAGTGGGGAGTAGAGCCCAACAGGCACTGCCTCTTCCCCTGCAGCCATCACCTTCTTGACAATGTTGCCATGAGTGCTCCCCCTATTCATAAGCCCAGTCATGAGAGTTTGCATATTGGTCAAACATACAGCTGACAAAAAGCTAGTGGGGGTTGCCAACATTTTGAATTTAACTCTACCCTTCAGAGGAATCTTGATGAGTTTTTGCCTATAATCTAGTTCTCCAAGAAATTCAACAACAGACCAACAGAAGGTGACAAATATCGGAGGGGTAGCCATGTTAGTTTGTATCTATACAAACAACGAGGAGTCCTGTAGCACCTAAATGACTGACAGATTTATTTGGGCATAAGTTTTTTGTGGGTAAAACCACTTCAGTGGATGCATCATGGTTTTTAATCTATGAAAGCTGATACCCAAATAAATCTTCTAGTCATTAAAGTGCTGCAGGAATTCTCATTGTTTTTTTTCTTAAGTGAAAAACCCATGCACAAATACAGACTGAGAGATAACTGGCTTGGCAGCAACAGCATTGCTGAGAAGGATCTGGAAGTTCCGAAGGTTTACAACCTCCACATGAGTCAGCAATGCAAAAATTGCATTTGCTGCGCTTTTTGTATTAACCGAGGCACAGCATGCAAGTCACAGGAGGTGATAGTATCATTCTCCTCATTGTGGGGTAGGCCTCAGCTGAAGTATTGTGTCCAACATCAGTCACCAGTGGATAGAAAAGACGCAGAGAACCTGAAAACGGTCCAGAGAAGAACCTTCCATCTCTTGATCTAGCCACGTGAACAACGGTGGATGGAACAGTGTGTATTTAATTTCTAAAAGAGAAGATTGGGAGATCAGTCTTCAAATTTGAGATCAGTCTTCAAATTCTTGAAAGGCTGCCATATTAAAGATGTTCTCTCTTGCCACAGAGGGAAGGACAAGAGACAATGGGTTTAAACTACAGCACATTGGATTTAGATTAAATTTCAGGAAAACACCCTTACTGTAAGAACAGTTGCAGCATGGAACAGACTGCCTAGAGAGGTTGTGGAAGATCTTTCACAAAAGGTTTTCAATAAGAAGCTGGATGGCCACCTGTTTTGGATGGCTTAGACACAACCAATTGTGCAGCCTGGCAGGTGGTTAGTCTAGATGATCTTTGCAGCTTTCTAACCCTTTGTTTCAATGATAAAATCGTGACCGCTAGCTAGGCTTCACACAGAGGCATGCATCCCCACAGTATTATTTTCCTCAGTCAAGCAATGTTACTACCTCATCAGAAAGCCATACAGATCAGCTTGTTGAGCTTGAGAATAAATAGGGTGGAATCACTGAAAGGCGTGACCTGCCCTGACTAGAAGTCTCTGAAAACAAAACTGCTGTCATGTAAAGGCAAAGTTTTATTTCACTCTGTCACCAGTGTAGGACATTTTGTCTACAATTCGGAAGTCTTTGTGTAAATGGTCGAGACTAAGCCCTCTCCAGTGCTTGTTTGACCCTCAGAAGGATTTATTGCCTGTATGGCATTCAGTAGGATGTTTTATTGTTTCAAGGTAACAGTCCCTCTACTGTAGGCCTGGGAATAGCTATTAAACCACCTGTCACCTATCATGCATGAGCCCTAGAAATCAGGAGAAATGCACATCTTGACCAGTGATCAGACAGATTCTTGAAGGATAGTTTTCTACTGGCACTAAGGTGTTTTATTCAAATATTATTGGGATGCTCATTGACCACTGTGATGGCCATTAGTGTCAAACACAGTGACTGGTGAGAAATGTCCAGGCCTCTGTCTAATTATATGCAAGGTCCAATTAACCATAACACTAGTCCCCACTCGACAGTTACCAGAAATTACACTGAAAGTGTTCTGGATTGTTTGAAGTCCATTATTTTCAAGATCTGAAGTATGGATTTTTCCAAAATAGTAGGGATCAAATGATTACATGTATTCCTAATGTTTGAACCTGCTTCAAGAATTCTCAATTACATGTAACTGCAATAGTTGATGAAATCAAGGTAAATTAGACACCATCAGTATTCAGTTACCTTATTCTAGGGTGGAACAATCTTGAATGCCCACCTGTGTATTAATCCTCATTTCTGAAGCTAAATGTGATAACCTGAAAAACCTAGACTTGTTCTTCAGGGATATCTACCAGTGTAACTTTTCTCTTTTCTTGTTTGTTTTGCATCTAATTCTTAGGGATTAGTCTAAGCTTTGGGCAGCAAAGAGTTTTAATTAAAAATAGATTGTGTGCATCAGTGAACTATAACAAAGTCCTTGTGAACTAAGATACTGAACCTGAATAATATCCCTTTTTATACTGATTTTCAATAGAAATGTGTCCACTGTTACCACTAATCTCTTCTGTTGTAGTTCTTTGCTTTCAGAGCACAGGTAATGCATCATTCATTGTATTTATTTTACATTCTGTAATCATGATCCTCAGAATGTGTGAATTGTACTCCTGGATAGTTTGATTCTTAATCTAACCTGGTTCCTAATCTAAAGGGAATTAGTGCAGGAATGCATCATTATATAAAGAAACTTCCTTTGAAACTAATTTCCTAAGAGGTAGCAAATAAGATATCCTAATATGTGCCTAATACTTAGTGTTTGCCCCTTTGTTTAAGGTTCATACTGGTACCATTAAACATAGACCCTTCAATATAGTGAATCACAACGCAAACATGATTCTAGGTGATAATGACAATTGTAAGTCCCTGTCTACTTCTGCATAAGCCCATCTAAGGAGTAGAGAATTGTTTGGCGTAATCATGTGCGGTGTCACAATAAGAGAACCGTACTGTAGGTCTTCAAAGTGAGAGCTCTCCAGCTACCTTAGGGCATGGAATATACTCTGTCTGTCCTCAAAACTTTTGTTGCCCTTTCTTAACGTTCTACCCTCTGTTTCTCTCTATATTCATCTTCAGGTATGAGTTCATTCAGCAGACTGAAGACTCAAATGAAGAGCTGATTGAAATAGGGTTGAAAGTGACTCAGTTCTTCACTCAGATCATTGTCTTTGTAGACCTGCATTTCCTTTTCAAGGTTAGAAATATGCCTCTCTGGTGGGAGTTGGTCCTTGTTAGAAACAATGCTGTACTTTTTTTATGTGGACTTTGGTCCACAATGCATATTTCAGGAGCAACTTTTGCCTGCTAGAAACATTGTTGCTTTTTTTCCCCTCCTGCAAAGTGTGTGTGCGCTTAACCCCACAAATATATAAAAAATGCAAAATCTTAGTAGTAGTTCATCTCATTACCTGAAAGGCACCTTTTTGAACTATTGTAATGAGATTTGTATTGGAAAATGTTCCCTGATTTGTTTTTTTAATCCCCAGATTTGGCAGTCCCTTCCTTAAAGATAGAAGATCAATAAACTCAAGATAAGGTGGTGCAATAATACTGTGAGGCATCTCCTGTTTGTCTGGAAGAAGATATTACCACCAAAGGTGCTGCATCTCTTAAACCTAGTCCACTAAGATCAAACAATCACCCTAGGTAACAATGCTTGTGTGTAGAGTTATTTTTTTAAATAAAGAAACCACTGTTGTTGAGGATCCATCCATGGGGACTGATATATATATATAAATAAAAGCACCACTTCATGACGCATTAACTGCTAGTTTTCATGGTTTTGGAGTAGAAGTATAGAAATTTATGTCTGGATAGGCCTCAAGGCCATCTAGAGTGTAGAAAATATAATTTCTTAGAACTATGAGGCATTTGTGCTGCTTGGGTCTTAACAAACTAAAGTTCTTTTGAGAGAAAGCTTTAATCGGGGGGGGGGGGGGGGGTTACTTGCCCAAAGGTGTCATTACTCTCTCTCATCATTGCTAACACCAGAACACATTTAAATCAAATTTAACTTTCAACTTTTTCTCCATTTGTTTATGTGACTGTCTGGGGGGAGGAGGTTCCTACAAAGCATGTGTTTTGATGAAGAATTTGCCAGCTCTGCACCTAAGTGGACAAACACTGCAGCTGCGTCTAGACTGGAATGATTTTGCGCAAATACTTTTAATGGAAACGTTTTTCCATTCAAAGTATTTGTGCAAGGGAGTATCTATACTGGCATGTGCTTTTGCGCAAAAGATTTGCTTTTGTGCAAAAGCATCCATGCCAGTGTAGACGCTCTCTTGAACAAGAAAGCTTTGATGGCCATTTTAGCCATCGGTCTTTCTTGCACAAGAAATTAATGTTGCTGTCTACACTGGCCCTCTTGCTCAAGAATACTTGCGCAAGAGGGCTTATCCCTGAGCGGGAGAGTCAGAGTATTTGGGCAAGAACCACTGATTTTGATCATTACAAAGTCAGTGTTCTTGCGCAAATACTCGTGGCCAGTGTAGACAGGCGGCAAGATTTTGTGCAAAAGCAGTAGCTTTTGCACAAAATAATGCCAGTCTAGATGCAGCCTGCTTGTTACAAAATTGTGAGTAAATTGTGGAGTCCTTGTTGGCCAAGGATTGTTTCTATTTAAAGAGATGGCTACTCCTAAACTATAGGACAGGCCTACAATATAGTTTTATAAGCAACTGCTTTCTAAAAGCAACTGCAATTCAGACAAATAAGCCAGATATAAAAATGAAGAATATAAACATAGGTCAAATATCCAGGGGAGGAAAGGGAGGAGAAAATGTGTAAAGCAGCTGGAAATTGATATTGGCCCTGTTAATGCTATAATGCACTATATTTCAGAGACTGTTTTGCTGCTTTGTACCTCTGCCAAGAGTCATTACCTCAGTGCATACTGTGTTTTGTCTCTTAATAAGTGTTGTAGAAAGCAAACTATCACTAGCTGTAAGCTTCAGCAAGAAGCTTCAGCAAGACAGTTAGCTGTCTGATATTCGAGAACTTCTTGTTTACCAAGTTATCTTTTATCAGTATTCAGCTAGCTTTTGTTACCCAGTTGCTAATATTGTTAACCACACTTAATGCTCCATCTCCTCACATTAAAAATCTTCAGGACAGATCAGATATCCCATTACAAATCAAATATTCAGATATTTACCTGAAGTATATTAGCTGTGAGTGAATCTTTTTTTATCCTACCTCCTTACATATGTCTTTAGCAGCCGTAGGGAGCTGTTAGATTTCCATACTTGCATTAGCATCATGGAATTCTAGCAAACTCTGTAACAAATAATGATACTATTTGTTCTAGTGCTTCTTCAGAACTTTTTGTGGATGTCCCACAGTTGTTTCAAGAACTTGTGAAAAGGTAGCAGGAATCACTCTTAGTAGGTATCTGAAACCTGCTGGAAGCTTCAAATTAACTAATGTTGACACATTGATCCAGGCATGGAACGTAAGAACCCTTTCACTGCCAACTCTTCTCATTTAAAGTGGATTAAGTCACTGGTAGAGGGACTGGGGGCTAGATTTTTCAAGATGCAGATAAGCAATTGTAGTGCATTTTCTCTAGAAGTTCCTAGGTGTATAACTCTTTGATTTCAAAGATACTTAGACATAAGTGCTCCTGAAAACTCCACTAGGTGCTTAGCTGCATCTTCAGGCACCTGAAGACCATTAAAATCTAGGACAGAATTCACTTCTAGGACAGAATTAATCTGAGCAAAGGAATCCTGGAGCAGCCAAGCCTGGATTTCATTTTTGAGATTACATTTCATTACTAAAGACAGAACTCAGGTGGAATAATAGATTACTATGAATGTGTACTTTCATTCTGGACTTACGTGCAGACTCCATTCACTTCAAGGATTGTATCTGTGCAAGGGCCAACATCTGGCAGTCAGAGGATGGAGAGAGAAAGAACACAGACAAAACTTTAAATATAGCTTTTTTAAAAAAGTTGGTCTTATTCATAATAATCCAATGAATAAGTATCCTCCTCTTAAATAGGAAAAAAGGGGGCTGTGTAGGCAAATAGCTGTCTTCTTGCCATTAGGTATGGAAATAACACTCAGGATGCTTATATGGTGTAAAAAATTGCTATTCACTATGGAAGACTTGATCTGGGAATTTTGTTACAGGTAAGTATCTCCAAAAGAGGATATCCCAGGCCTCTGTTTAAAGGCCGTGTCATCAGCTGTGCTCTTCTCCCTTTCCCCTTCCACAAGTAACTCTGTAATGTAAGTGCTGTTCTCCTGTGGCAGTCTCCACTTTCTAGAAGAGTCCTGTGGTGAGACTTTTGCCACAGCTCTTAATATTGCTAGATTAATAACATTATAAACCCATTTCCTTTCATGAGCACCACAATCTCTTCTGAAAGTGGCTAGTACATGAACACTGACCTCCCCTTTCATTTCTTAACCATTTGTATTGAGGTGGCTATTATTAGCCAGCTCTAAAGAGGACCAATTTCCTGTTGTGCTAGGCACTGCATACAGGTAGCAAACAGTAGGTCCTGCACTGAGCTGTTTACAATCAAATGTCTATGTATTCTCTGGGAGTTTTTAATTGTTTACATTCCTATTTAATATCTCTTCACCCAAATATTTCAGTGACTATTCTTCTCAGACACTTCCACTTGAAGGTGTTTACAGAGTTCCTCTGAGACAGGCAGCCTAATTCCATAAAGTTGAGGCTTCTATAACTAGGGGGTGGGGGGAGAGAAATACTACTTTTTCATTAGAATGAAATGGATTCGTTCTTTCTAGACTTGTAGAGAAATTTCTCACTGTGTCCACTCTGCTAGGCTGGAATTTTGCTAAGTGAGCACTGTTGAGCCTCTGTTCCAGAGAATCATGTGAACTGGAAACCTCTTGCTACATAAACACTGCAGTACCAGAAATGCCAACAGGGAAGAAATGTATCCTTCTACAGTGTCCGTCTGCCTAGTTTATTAAAGGGATTTATCGATAGAAAGAAAACAGAGCTGTGTTGCTGACAGATTCCCAGCACCGTACTGAAGAGTAGGAGGAAGAGAAAGAGAGAGGTGTATTTGAAAAAAAAACCCTCAGAGTAAGAGGATCTTGCTCCTCTATTTCCTTGATATAATGCTTCTCAAACTGAAATTTTTTATCCAGGAGACTAACTTGAGAATTCCTCAAGAGTACATGAGAGGAATCTAAAATTGTCCACACATGGGGAACAGTTTTGCAGCCCATTCATGATGTGTATATGAGGGTTGTTTTTCCATCACTGTGATTTTTTTTTTAAAGAGAAGCCTGGGTTTTATTAGGTGCCTTGGCTCAAAATGTAGCATTTTAAAACAATCTGTGGTTTCCCTAAATATTAAGAGCCTGGGGTAGAAAGGCCAACTTCTAAGCGGAGTTCAGTAGGTAGGTTAAAAATGCAAAGGTAAAATATCTGTAGCAGGGAGAAGGAAAGAGACCAAGAATGGAGTAAAATGAGTAGCTGATTGCACTTAATTGGGTCTTCCTGGAATGACTGATTAGAATAATTAATCTGTGCCTGTTGTCAGGGCTTGAGCAACTGGTGGCTGTTGCACCAGCTGAAATCTAGACAAAAGAAGTCTGGGAGTTGTGAAGTTAGGAAAATTTCCTTCTTTTGTAAAAGGAAAAAAAAGTTAGAATTCTGTGGCTGCAGAGAGCTGAGGCCTGACCCTAAAGTAATGAGGAATGCTTTGTTTGGACTTGCAGCCTTCTTAAAGAAAAGTTGAGGTCGACTGGAAAAACACCACTGATAAACCCAGGATTTCTGCACTAAAGTAAGTTGCAATGCCTTTATATTTTTTCAATCCAGCAGCTGGTGCTATTAAAGACTGGAGGGTGAGCCTAGGTAAGGGCTGGACATGTCAGAAGCCAATAATCCACTGGTATATAAATACATTGACTAAATCCCATGCATTAGTGAGTCCCATAATTTGTTCAGTACACTAAAATATGAACCTCTCCTTGTGTAATCCTCCTTAATCTGCACATGTAACTTCCATCAATAAACACTCAACATTTATGTGCAAGTGTCTTCTCTAGCTCATTTTCTGCACTCTTGTCTAGATAGTGATATCTAGGCATGTATAAACATTTTTAAATACTTAGAGATGCACTATATTTTCTAATATGGATTAAAATTCAGTATATTAAGAATATGAACATTCCTAATAGAATGGTACAGGTTTAATGCTTAACTCAGGGTTACAGGAACGCTTATAAGGTAGACTGTGTATGAAAGTCCTGGTGTTCACAAGTATCCCAGCCATCTGAAAGTATTGGATCTAGAAACTTAAAAGCCAAAGGCTTATTAAAGAGATTGCCATACTTGTTAAATTAAAGTTAACTTCCCATTGTACTTCAAAGTATGAGGTTACTCTGAGATATCACTGGAGGCCAGGTTACAATCAGATATCCCTGATGTTGGTTCTTGATGAAGTAGCTGAAAGAACTGGCCAGTTATTGCCTGGTTTTGAAGTTTCACTATGAAAAACTTGCACATCTTCGCTGAAGCCCTATCTTATCTACAAAGGAATTTAGCTGTTGCAAGGCCTAGCTTTTAGGTGCTACCTGCCCAGTCATAGCAATAAGACCTGGATTAAATGCTTAGGCTCTATTCAGCGCATGGCAAGAGAGTGTGCTAGCTTTTGTGGGTCTCGTTCCTACACAGCTGAGTGGAGAATCATTTCAGTGAGCCAGTAGCAGATGCTAAGGGGAACGATGGATCTTAAACCCTGCTTCTCACTGGGGCTGTGTCTACACTGGCAAGTTATTCCTGAAAATCAGCCGCTTTTCCGGAAAAACTTGCCAGCTGTCTACACTGGCCGCTTGAATTTCCGGAAAAGCACTGACGATCTAATGTAAAATCATCAGTGCTTTTCTGGAAAAACTATGCTGCTTCCGTTCGGGCAAAAGTCTTTTTCCGGAAAATTGTTCCGGAAAAGGGCCAGTGTAGACAGCACAGTAGTGTTTTCCGCAAAAATGACGATCGGGGCTTTTTTGCGGAAAAGCGTGACTAGATTTGCCACAGATGCTTTTCCGGAAAAGCGTCCTGCCAATCTAGATGCGCTTTTCCAAAAATGCTTTTAACGGGGAAAACTTTTCCGTTTAAAGCATTTCCGGAAAATCATGCCAGAGTAGACGTAGCCTGGGAGTTTAGGACCTGTCCTTGCTTAGGATCAGCAGTTGGAAACCATCCCCTGAGATCAGATACCTAAACTATTTTATAAGCATGCCTAATATCATGCAAAGTGGCTATGAGGGAGAAGGGACATAAAAAAGGTATAATTATTCGTCCAGTAGTTAGGGTTCTTGCCTGGGCCATAGGAGACCTTCATTCAATTCCCCCCTCTACCTAATGGAAAGAAATTTGCAGAGGGGTCTCCCACCACCAAACTACAGGGTATTCTGACTTCTCTCCTGTTTGAAGCTGTCCCACTGTGGATAAATAACTAAATATACAGTGGATCAGAGATTTTCCCAGTGCACCATTTTCCCTAAAGCTGGCTCCGAGGAGCACTCCTTAGGTGAGTAGAACTCTACATAGCTCTCTACATGCCCAAATAGTGCCTCCTACATCAATACTGCTATTTTTAGCTGCATAATATCTCCCCCTTGGAGCCTTTCCCACCACTGTGAGAGACTGGCAGGGGTGAGGAAGTGGGTAATAGCTCGGGCAGCTCTCTACCAAAGTCTTTCCCTACTAAGTCTATTAATACCAAATGTACACACCATCGTGTGGACACATCCTGCTCTCTCACTGCAACATGAAGCCTCACATGCTGCCACCAGTATGGACAAGGCCGAAGGTGCTTAGAGGATGTTTATGGTGAGAATGGGTACCTTTGGGTACTTACAGTAGAGAGCAGCTGAGCGGTCCAACCTTTCCCATGATACCTTTCATGATTTTTGCCTAACCAGGTACTGGAGAGAGCAATTCTAGTGGACAATCTATGTATCTGTTCAGGGTTTGTCCCTTCCTTCTGCAAAGAATTTACCTGTCGTAGGGGTGAATGTCTTTCTGCTACGACTGTGGCCAATGAACTCATTTTAAATCTGTCACCAAACAATCAGCAGAAAGTTACCCTCTTGGTTACCCTCAAACTAATAAGATTCAAACTAGGTTCCTGTGGGTGAAAGTTTCTGTACAGTATTTGGCTGAGCCATCCAGTCCTCAGCATCTCATGCCTCTGACTAACATTATCTTTGCAGAACAACTGGAGAGGCCTAAAAGATGGGGTGTAAACCAGCTGGCAATGTGTATCTGTTCTGATCAGCAGTTGAGAAGCATTGCTTTATTTAGCATTTTAATAGATCAGGCAGATGACCATGTTTATAGGTCTTGACATTTTACCTTGATTAAGTTTAATTGTGTGGCCCTTCCTGTTCCTATTAGACTATTTTTCATGGCAACAAATTAACAAATTGTGATGGCTTCCCACAAAATATATATGACCTTTTCAGTAGATTGTATTTTTGACTAAGCTTTTCCAGCTCTATCTGGTGCTTTATTGAAGGCTGTAAACAGTGCAGAAGGGACACTCAGCAGAACAAATGGCAAAGTGGAATATAATTTTGCTTGTATGATTTTTTTTTTGAGGTAGTGCAGGGGTGGACACTAATTTTTTGCTGGGGGCCACTTCAAAATTTTTTAAAGTGGCCTGAGGCTGCACTGGAAGGGGCGGGGCTTCAAACAGAAGGGGTGAGGCCAGGATACTTCTGGGCTTCCCCACCCCCAGACCATAATTGGTCTGGGAGTGGGGGAGCCCTTTAGGCCCCTCCAAGTTACCCCTAGGCACCCATGCCTCTGGCGGTGGGAGAAGACTTCCCTCACTCCCCAACCTCCAGGCCAATCAGAGTTTAGGGGTGGGGGAGCAAAGTCTCCTCCTGCCCTGCCAGGAGCATGTGGGTGAGAGCATGGGAAGTCTCCTCCCACTGCCAGGGGCATGGGTGCCTAGGGGTAACCTGGGGGTGGGGGAATGGCAGGGCCTCCATGGGCTGGATCAACATGCTTGGAGGGCCGAATCCAGCCCACAGAAATCCTTTTGCCCACCCCTGTACTAGTGAATACCCAAAACAGACAAACCTATTTCAGCATAACTTCTCCTTCCTGGAGGAGTTGGCTAAAATTATGTTCTGTCAAAGAGAACATGTATTCCAGAAATCCAGTCCACTCTCAGAATGGTGTGTATTTTGGGTGAAGGAATCAGAAGTTCTTACCAGCACGTGCTGAAGATATTGGAGTTGAGTTTTATTACATAGCTATCAAATGTAATCAGTGAATTGCTGTGAAATATTCCATCAAAATTCTTTACAGCAATTCACTGTTTAAATTTGATAGCTATATAATAACACCCAACTGTCGTACATTTTCAAAGCTTTTTTTAAATGAGTTTGTAACTTACAAAATGATTAGACTGCCTACATTTTCTTCCCTCTTCTTGATTTCTCTGTTGACATTTTAGGAAAGGAATCCACCATCAAATCAGAAAAATAGTCAGCCCCATACTTAGAGAGTCCAGGCAAAGTTGTAGTCTAGGACAGAGGTTCTCAAACTGTGGTCTGCAAGCTCCATTCATGTGGTCTGCAGATAGTTCGTACTTTGGTGGCCACACATGTGAGAATGAAGGGTTGCCAACCTAATGAGTGGCTCACAGGTGTGGCTTCACTAAATAGGTACTTGGGCCCTTACATGGTGACCTTGGGAAGAATCGCAGAAAGGTGGAAGGGGACAGTGGACTGAGGTTGGGGAGTAAGAAGTACAAGGGGAGCAGTAGGGTGAGAGGGGGAATTTGAGGTGTGCAGGATTTTTATACAACACTTTTATCCAAAGCATTTCACAGTAGTAGAAACAATATTTGGGAAAGATCATTAAGTAGTCTACCAATATCCTCAGCAATTCTCAAATGGTCTGGGGTGGGGATGGGGAATTTGAGAACCACTGGTCTAGGTTTTAAAAAAAACATACACACTTGGTCAGAACCAGATAACAGTGGTTAGCTACTACAGCACTAGGTAGATGAGGAAAATTATATACTTTATTTTTTTTAAACCTCAGTTCCTCCAGTCTATGTGGAATTATGCCCTTGTGGAAACTGTGGACATGTTATCTCTGGAAGTCCTCAGATTTTTCAGGTAATTGTGATCGAAGAATTTGCCAAAAGTTAGAAGGAAGTTGAGCAGGCATGATAGAGATCATTATAGAAATAGGTTCAGAGGACTACAGCTAACCTTTCTAGAGTAATATTTTACAGAAGTCAAGTTAAAAAGCTAATACGGTCTACTTTTGAACAGAGATACATTAATGATATCTGTAGCCCTTGCTTTCTTATGGGGTCACTTCTGCCAAAGAGACTTTTTAGAAGGCTCAGGAGGTATTTAGTTTCTCCAATTGGAGGGATGGGGAGTACATTCTACACTCAGTTGTCCATCATAATCATCAGCTTTGTTTAACAGGGTGCTCACCCATCTGAGGAATGTATTTAATGTTAGAACAATTTACATGGACACTAAATAAATATAATAAAATATTGGTAACTGTTTTTACAAATTCAAAGTTGATTGCCTGGTTAGATAGAGCTTATGGGTCACTTCATGATTTCTGAGAAAGAGGGTAAACCTCAGACCTTAGTTAGAAAACAAAGAACATTTTCCTTCCTAGTGATTCAAGGTATGACCTTTTTAACTCTGTATAATTCAGGAGGTATTTTGAGTCTGGGTAAGTCTTATTTCAAAAGCTTTAGTTCTGTTCAGGGGAAGGTATGTGTGTCTGACTTCACATTTTCTAAATATCTTGACTGTGGAGGAGTGGAAAGTACAGATATTATTTCTGTTTCAGATAAGAGAATGTGAGCTTTCCTCATCAGCGCAGATATTTGGCAACTGCTAAATATCCATTTGAGACTGACAAAATAAGGAAGCCTATTTTTTCCAATACTATTGTTGCTGTTATGTTTTGAGTAGGTAATATGTGGAAGTCAGAAAAATTCACTGGGTAGATTACAAAATAAGAACACAAATGAAGAGAATAAAACTCTTCAAACCCCAAATTCAAGAGTAACAATTGTTAGAATTTTGAATCTATCAATCCACTGTTTTCTGTTTGCATTCTGCTGTATGTATAAATCTAGAGCATAGTGTCAAACAGATACCTGAGTAAGTAAGCAGTAACTGAATGAATGAAATGCAGAGTAAATGAAGAAAAACATTAAAGACTTTTCCAGGAGAAACTGCAATTCTGTCAAGGAAAAACTACTGGATATTCAGCAAGCCTAGATTTAGGTTTGGGACTATCTGAAGTCACTCAGTTTGTTCCTTCTTTTGGCTTATTCTTTGAGTAATTTTTATTGAAGAGACCGAGGCCAGACTTGCAATGCAGGCCAGGATTGATCATCAAAATGAAAGCTACAAGTGAAAGAATGAGGAGGCAGCAAAAGACTGCTTGCATACCATGGTGGAGAAGGAGATGGCTTTGACTCAGAGGGACACTGGCAGCTGATCACTTCTAGCAGCAGGCAGTGCCCCCAACCTTCCCACTGTGTTTTAGGAGAAGGGTTATGCTGTTCTGTATATGGGAGATAAAGAATCATCCCTGAAAGCAGAAGAGGAGAAGCCTTGTAGCCCAAGGCTGGGAGATCTGCGGCCATCACTGCAAGGGGGAAATATAGGGTAGTGGTGGTTGGAAACTCTCTTCTGAGGGGAAAGGGGCACCCATCTGTCACCCTGACATTATATCCCAGGAGATATGCTGCCTGCCAGGAGCCCATATCTGAGATGTTTTTGAGGCATTTGTTGAGGATTACCTGGCCCTCTGACTACTGCCCCATGCTGCTCATCCATGTGGGCAGAAATGATACTGCAAGGTGTGACCTTGAGCAGATCAAGAGTGACTATAGGATCTGGGAGTATAGGTGAAGTGTTTGGAGTGCAGGTAGTGTTCTCTTCAATCCTTCCTGTCAAAGGTAGGGGCCGAGGGTGAGACAGGAGCATCCTGGAAATGAATGCCTGGCTGCAAAGATGGAGTCACCAGGAGGGCTTTGGCTTCCTTGGCCATGGGATGCTGTTCCAAGAAGGACTGCTAAGCAGGGATACGGTTCACCTTTTGAGGAAGGGGAAGAGAGTATTGGACATAGATTGTCTAGCCTAGTGAGAAGGGCTTTAAACTAGGTTCAACAAGGGCAGGTGACCAAAGCGCACAGGTAAATAAAAAAACATGGAGACCTAGGAGATGGCTCAGAAATGGGAAGGAGCATGGGCTACAATAGCAGAGATGAAGGAGGGACAAGTCAGAAATGGAGGACACAGTCAAAACAGTATCTTAGAGGCCTATATACACATGCAAGAGGTGTGGGAAATAAGCAGGAAGAACTTGAAGTGCTAATAAACACAGCTATGACATAGTTGGTATCACAGAGACTTGGTGGGATAATATGCATAATTGGTATAGAAGGGTACAACTTGCTCAAGAAGGATAGGCAGGGGAAAAAAGGGAGGACGTGTTGCCTTATCTATTAAAAATGTATACATGTGGACTGAGGTGGAGATAGACATAGGAGAGACTTGTTGGTGTTGGGGGATTTCAATTATCCAGACCTATGTTGGTAAATTAAAACAGCAGGGTATAGATTATTCAATAAGTTCTTGGACTGCATTGGAGACAATTTTTTTTTTATTTCAGAAGGTTGAGAAAGCTTCTTCATCAAAGCTGTTCTTGATTTGATTTTAACAGATAGGGAGGAATTGGTTGACAATTTGAAAGTGGAGGGCAGCTTGGATGATAGTCATCATAGAATCGTGAATTCTATGATTTCATGGAATGGTAGAAGGGAGAACTGCAAAATAGAGACAATGGATTTCAGGAAGGCAGAATTTAGTAAACTTAGAGTGGGGTTACATTTAGACTACAGAGTTTTTCCAAGGAGACCCACCTTGGATCAACCAGGAGATATTATATGATCTAAAAATCAAAAAGGAGTTGTATAAAAAGTAGAAACTAGGTCAAATTACAAAGGATTAATATAATCAAACAACACAGGTATGCAGGGGGCAAGATTAGAAAGGCAAAGGCTCAAAATGAGCTAAATCTAGCTAGAGACAAAGAGGGTAACAAGAAAACATTCTACAAATATATTAGAAGCAAGAGGAAGACCCAGGACAGGGTAGACCCATGGGTCAGTGAAGAGGGAAAAACAAAAACAAGAAACTTGGAAATGGCAGAAGTGCTTAATGACTTCGTTTTAGTCTTCATCAAGACGTTGGATGATGAAGGGATACCTAACATAGTGAATGCTAGTGGAAATGGGGTAGATTTAGAAGTAAAAAACCAAAAAAGGTAAAAATTACTTAGAAATGTTAGATGTCTTCAAGTCACTAGGGCCTGATGAAATGTATCCTAGAATACTCAAGGAGCTGGTAGAGCAGGTATCTGAGTCTCTAGGTATCATTTTTGAAAAATCATGGAAGTTGGGACAGATTCCAGGAGACTGGAAAAGGGCAAATATAGTTCCTATCTATAAAAAGGGAAATACAAACAACCCAGCAAACTGTAGACCAGTCAGTTTAACTTCTGTTCTGGGGAAGATAATGAAGCAAGTAATTAAGGAATTGATCTGTAAACGCCTATCACCTTCTTATCTTCCAGATAACAGCCACTGTGGATTTGCAAAGAACAAGTCATATCAAACCAATCAGCTTTTTTTTGGATAGGATATCCAGACTTGTAGATAAGGGAGAAGCGTGGATACGTTATACCTAGACTTTATTAAGGCATTTGATACGGTCTCGTGTGACCTTCTTATCAAACTAGGGAAATACAACCTGGATGGGGCTATTATAAGGTGGGTGTATAACTGGCTGGACAACCTTTCTTAGAGAGTAGTTATTAACAGTTCGCAATCATGGTGGAAGGGCATAACAAGAGGGATACTACACAGGTCTATTTTGGGACCGGTTCTGTTCAATATCTTCACCAATGATTTAGGTGATGGCATAGAGAGTACGATTATTAAGTTTGCAGATGTTACTAAGCTGGGCAGGATTGCAAGTGTTTTGGAGGATAGGGTCACATTTTAAAATGATCTGGACAAACTAGAGAAATGGCCTGAGGTAAATAGGATGAAGTTTAATAAGGACAAATGCAAAGTACTCCACTTACGAAGGAACCATCAGTTTCACATATACAGAATGTGAAGTGATTTTCTAGGAAGGACTACTATTGAAAGAGATTTAGGGGTCCTAGAGGATGACCAGTTAAATGAGTCAACAATGTGACAGTGTTGCAGAAAAAGCAAACATGATTCTGAGATGCATTAACAGGAGTGTTGTGAGCAAGACAGGAGAAGTAATTCTTCCACTCTACTCTCTGCTGATTAGGTCTCATTTGGAATATTATGTCCAGTTCTGGACACCACATTTCAAGAAAAATGTGGAAAAATTGGAGAAGGTCCAGAGAAGAGCAACAAAAATGATTAAAGATCTAGAAAACCTGGCCTATGAGGGAAGACTGAAAGAATTGGGCTTGTTGAGTTTAGAAAAGAGAAGACGGCGAGGGGACATGATAGCAGTTTTCAAATATCTAAAAGGAATAAAAATTGTTCTCCTTTGTGTCTGATGACAGGACAAGAAACAATGGGCTTAAACTGTAGCAAGGGAGGTTTAGGTTGTATATTAGGAAAAACAGGGTGGTTAAACACTGGAATAAATTGCCTAGGGAGGTTGTGGATTTTCCACCACTGGAGATATTTAAGAGAAGGTTGGATAAACATCTATCCGGGATGATCTAGACAATGCTTGGTTCTCCCATGATTCTAAGATTTAACCAAACTTTCATGAGCATCCAAAAGTGGTTTGAGTTCCAAATTGTAATGGTAACCTTTCTTGAGTTTTCTCTTCACATACTGTTCAACTTTTAAATTTGTTCCTTGTAAATCAGTTTCTCTTGTCCCCGGTCAAATGTCTTGCTCTCACATTTGTCAGTGTTATTTATATAATGAGGTATTCAAAATTAAGATATCCATTAGTATGGTATAGTTACATACTGCAAACATGCCTAAGATGAGAGAGAGAGAGAGGTTTTGCTTTGCTTGACTCTAATCAAATATATTTATTGTGTAGATATTACAAATATCTATCCACTGTGCCCACTACATATAACTGGTGTACAATGGATGTCAACATATGGTTATTAATTACCACACTATTGTAAGTAGTGGACATTTCAGCCTTTGTACTCTTGTAATGCTATTGTATAATCTCCTGTGAACAAATCTTTTTTATGATCTATAAAGGATAGTTACCATTGTTAGTGTCCTAAAAGTTAAAAGCTAGGGCTACGTCTAGACTGGCATGATTTTCCGGAAATGCTTTTAACGGAAAAGTTTTCCGTTAAAAGCATTTTCAGAACAGAGCGTCTAGATTGGCACAGACGCTTTTCCGCAGAAGCACGTTTTGCAGAAAAGCGTCCGTGCCTATCTAGATGTGCTTTTCTGCCAAAAAACAAACAAACCAAAAAAAAAAGCCCTGATTGCATTTTTGTGATCGGGGCTTTTTTGCAGAAAACAACTTTCACCTGTCTACACTGGCCCTTTTGTGCAAAAGTTTTGCGCAAAAGGGACTTTTGCCCGAACAGGAGCAGCATAGTGTTTCCGCAAAAAGCACTGATTTCTTACAGTAGGAAGTCAGTGCTTTTGCGGAAATTCAAGTGGCCAGTGTAGACAGCTGGCAAGTTTTTCCGGAAAAGCGGCTGATTTTCCGGAAAAACTGGCCAGTCTAGACACAGCCTAGATGTATAATCTATAAACAAGTGCATATTAGGATAAATATGTTATGAGTAAACAACTTTTATCATATTCCTCACAGTCCTATATGTAGCATCTAAGGCTCACTGGAAAAAGTTTGGTATGATGTCAGCCTTCTCTTCCTATCTTGATTTTTTTTTTCCTTTGAAATAATTGATTTTGAAAAACATGTGTTATTTTCAAAACCCATACACATACATATCTTGAAACTGCAGAGCTCTATTTATAGGATACTGGTCCAAATAGAGAGTGGAAAGCTTTTGCATAACTTATAAACAGTGGCGGCTTACATTCATTCCTTTTTCTCCCTTAGTAAATTTATGACCTGACAATGATCTTTGTGGAATATTCTGTTTAATGGCTTAGAAGGTTGGAATCCAGCACTAGAATGGGATACTTGCTCAATATCTTAGTGAAAATAAAGTAGTGCACTCTATGTTGTTTTTGGGGTCTGTGTACCTTGAGTGGCCTTATCTCACTCTGCACTTTTTTCTTTTCTAAGAGAAATAACTTTATATGCAGACTGGATTCTGTTATTTCTGCCATTAAGATACTAGATGCACACTTCTGTTTTCCCTCTCCTTCATAACCTGCTGCTGTCCCTACTTATTTTTTTCCAATTAAATGTGGTCAGCAACTTTTTAAAGCCATTTAATATCAGAAAAATCTTTATTAATCAAACCAAACCTTTGCTGGCATGCATTGGTTTTAAACGAAACTTTTTTTTTTTTGGTCAGGTTTAGGAATGGATTTCTTGAAAATAGTAAAAAGTCCTAGTACAAGGACACTCACTAGAGGTGTGAGGAGACTTAAGGGAAAGTCCTTGGTCTGAGTCAGGCAGAGCAAATGCTCCAAACTCTTGGCTTTCAGCTACGCTTGGGGCACCAATCTCATATTTTTTATGGGGAAATCTCTGTTAGGACAAGAAGCAATGGGCTTATGTTGCAGCAAGGGAGATTTAGGTTGGCTAGAACAAACATTTTCCTAACTCTCAGGGTGCTTAAGCACTAGAATAAATTGCCTAGGGAGGTTGTAGAATCTCCATCATTCAGATATTTAAAAGCAGGATCGACAACTGTCATGGATGATCTAGATGGTGATTGGTCCTGAAGTGAGTGCAGAGGATGGGAGTTGATGACCTCTCAAGGTCCCTTCCAGTTCTAGTACTCTTGGTGAGGGGGAACCTCTAATAAACAGAAAGGCTGTGTCTACATTGGCACCCCTTTCCGGAAAAGGGATGCTAATGTAGACTTCGGAATTGCAAATTCCGCAGCATTTGCATTTACATGGCTGCCGCTTTTTTCCGGCTTGGGGATAAGCCGGAGAAAAGCACCAGTCTAGACGTGATTCTCTGGAAAATAAGCCCTTTTCCGGAGGATTTCTTATTCCTACTTTCAAGGAAAAAGGGCTTATTTTCCGGAGAATCACGTCTAGACTGGTGCTTTTCTCCAGCTTATCCCCAAGCCGAAAAAAAGCGGCAGCCATGTAAATGCAAATTCCGCGGTGGATATTTAAATCGCCCGCAGAATTTGCAATTCCGAAGTCTACATTAGCATTCCTTTTCCGGAAAGGGGTGCCAATGTAGACACAGCCGAAATGTTTAAAAAATATAATTAAAAGTTTCACACTGCAAGAAAATGGTTTCCCACCCATGTCTATTCCCAATACCATGTAAATGTACCCCACATTACCTATGTGCCCTTCAGTGAGTGTCTCACACATGAGGTTAATGCGTGTGGTGTACAGAGACTAGTTTGTGATCCTCAAGCAGTAGAGGCTTATTCTTCATGCAAGAAGCCTTTGGCTAAAAGACTGTCTAAAGCTCTGCAGCACAGACCACACCTGACACGTCTGCTCTTCTGGTACAATGGAACTCTCAACAGTAACTATAAAGCCTATCTCTGGGGGGAGCCAGACCCTTTTCGGGAAGTGGTGTGAGAGTAGTATGAGCTACCCCAGTGGCTAAGAGTCATACCAAATGTCACCATTTCCCAGTCCATGTACCCAGGACATTTATTTGACTTTGCCTTCTCTAACAAAGCAAATAGCAGCAGATATTTTTACCCCACACATACACACTCTACCAAAACAACACTCCACAGGACATGTTTCTTCCTCTGGGCAGTGGATGAGAGAACAAACACGTTGCAGATGTACAGTCACATTACTGAATGAATTATTACTGCAAGGTGTTCAGATACTATAGTAATGGCCATGCATCTGGCAAAGTGTCTTTTACCCACCAAAACTTATGCCCAAATAAATCTGTTAGTCTTTAAGCTGCTGGAGGACTCCTTCTTGTTTTTGAAGATGAAAACTAACATGGCTACCCCTCTGAGACTAAGTAGTCTGAGTGAGAGAAGTAGGTATTATCATCCCCCACCTGAGAGACGGAGAACTGAGCTGCTGCGAGATTGTGACTTGTCCAAGATCTCTCTCATCTGTAGCAAAGTAATCAACTTGAATCCCAATCTC
The DNA here is from genome assembly GCF_052426305.1 of Pelodiscus sinensis. Taxonomy (NCBI): domain Eukaryota; kingdom Metazoa; phylum Chordata; order Testudines; family Trionychidae; genus Pelodiscus; species Pelodiscus sinensis. Next base: position 24,837,079 of record NC_143057.1, on the reverse strand, counting down.
CTGAATCCTGGTGCAGTCCATTAATCATGAGACTATTTTCCTCCACATATAGATAGCAAAGACCACCAGGGATTAGGCTCACATGCATAATACTGGTAGGGTACCCACCTGGGGGAGCAATTATTCCCCCTTTTCTAGAGAGGGCTATTGCTGTCTGTCCTTTCTGAAGTGACTGTCACAAGGGGACAGTGGAGAATGGAAGTACTTCCGCCTCTTCCCATGCTATATTACAGTTCAGATGCTTGAGAAGAAAAGCAAAGTGTGTGCTGGAAGTCCTGTGGATTTGCATTCCACGTGAGAAGTGATACTGGAAAACAGTCCAGAGGTTTCAACCTTTTGTTTAATTTCTTCTGAGGCCTGTGCTTATAGAAGCCATGCAGCATTTCGATGGTTTCTCACGAAAGGTTAAGAAATGGCTTTTTCTCTTTACTTTTCTTTAAAATAGTCTGAGATTAACCTGCTCTGTTTGGTCCTTTACAACATCAGGACTTTTTAGAAGAATGCCTTTTTGTGGTTAACCAGGTCAGTGACCCGCATCCCAAGGTGCTGATTACTTGGCACTCTGTCATTTTCTGTACTCATTTCTTGTTTCCTCGTGTTCTTGCTTTCATTTAGTTTCAATTTAGTCTTCATAACTTCTATTTCTAAATGGCTTAGTGGCAGCTAGTGCACAAATAGCTCCTGCAGCTGCAGATAGGATAAGTCTGAAAACCAATAAGTTTGGAGACAACTTGCTAACTTGGTATGATTCTACCAGAGTGCCATCTTTTGGCATGATCAAAAGAAGAAATGTGTTTACATTAAGTCACTACATTTAACTGCAAGTAATTAGTATAGCTCTTTTCCCAGTTATCCTCTTGCCCTATAAAATATTGCTAAAGATTTAATATTTCTTGAATGGTTCTCTCTTTATTTATACGTTCTAAATACAAGTAATAGGATGCAGGAGTAGCAGGTTATAAAATTGTTTTCCTTTCCATTCAGTTGGATTTGTCCTGGACACATGAAATACTTTGTGGTTGTCTGTTACCTGATATATGGTTCTTTATACCTTCTTCTCCGAAAAGCTGTCTCCAAACATCATCTAGGAACTGTTGTATGGTGTGCTAGCATATAGTTATAGTGGTACTTTATCTGGAAGGAATGCCTTAAGTACCAGCTCAGGATGAAAAATGGTCTGTTATGTTTCACTGTTTAAATCATGTGGTGGTGTTGAATGTTCAAGAAAAAGTATCAATAGAATTAGAATGTTCAAAAATTCCCTGTTGAATGCATGAAAATTGGATTTGTGATAGCTATAATAAATTGTTTAAAACGGTCCTAGTTTCCGTGTGAAGGGAAGACCTGTTGCTGTGGTTACTTTAAAACTGGAGTATGTAAAGCACTTCAATCTTTTTAAGGAATATTTACAGTGCTAGCAGGAAGGATGGACTATGACCTAATAACTGTCCTCTAAATTTTGTGGTTGACTGTAGTTAGTACAGTATTTGCTAGTATGATCTGGCAAAGCCTGAAGTCTTATTTATGTGTATATAGGGGATATTTGCCTAAAGAGATGCACATTCTTCTGCCTTGTGTCATGTTATGCAGTGACTTCTTAACAAATCTAATAAACCTGCAGTTGGTCAAGGATGGCTATATTGGGTGCATCATCTTAGTTCTTAGATGGAGAGCTGAAATACCCTCATACATCCGCTAGGAATCAGTGATCCATCCTCCTGGTGACTGCATCAGAACGCTACATAGCGGGTATCCGAGATCTTCAGGTTTAAAGGGACAGTCATAGTCCTCTAGTCTGACCTCCTGCACATTGCAGGCCACAGTAACTTGCCCACCTAATTCGCTCATAGTGAAGGCCTCAAATCATGATTTCAAAACTTACACGAGTTTAAACCTGCAAGTGACCCAAATCCCATGCCGCAGAGAAAGGCAAAATTAAAAATACTCACGGTTTCTATCAATGTAACCAGGGAAAAAATTCCTTCCTAACCCCCATATAGCTGTCAATTTGATCCTGAGCATTTCAGCAAAAGTATGGTATGCATATAATGTAAGCATAAGTAACAGGCCCTGATTCTTCTGTGGCAGAGATGTGGAAGGCCCTTATGTTTGTGAGTTCTATTGTCTTAATAATTTTCTGGGAGCATGAAGGCAAAATAATTCTTTTGTAGTATTTTGAGGGGGTCTTTCTGTTGGTTTCTGCCCATTATTTGACATTGAAAGCTTGGTTACTAATTCCTTGTTTATAACTTACATAAAACACATTGCAACCTTAGAAGCCACTTCTACAATGAGTGAGTTATGGAGAAAGGCTGCATCAATGCATTTTCTGGCCATATCCTCTTTCCAGCCAGCTCTGGTTTTCTGCTCTTTAGTCTTTAGCAGATTGTTGTGTCACTAGAATATTTCTGAGAATACCTGTACTCAGTATGCTAGCTGAAACATAACTAATTCCTCAATTTAGCTCAGTATCAATTCAAATAATCTCAGAGATTCATGGATATTTTTTATTTTATTTTATTTATTTTCCTTCTCAAACTTCACAGGAAATAGTTTTTCAGTAACTGATTCTCCAGGAAACCTGACACTTCTTGGACACATAATGCTGTTGTGTCGGTGATGGATGTGGCCACAAAACATGTTAACTCCACCTGTTACTACTTTTTCTTTGCCAGGTTTTGCCAAACTCATTCGAGGTAGAGATTGACAGTGAGGGCTAAATAATCATTGAAGCCCCATGAGACTAAGAGCTTATTTATACAGTCCTGCAATCTGGATATAGAAGTGTGAATAATGATGCACAACAAAGTGATGTGACTTCTCCATATGGATGTTGTGGAGGTGAATGTAAAGGTCCAATGTTCACCATAATGGACTTTATATGCCCTGTTGTCCTAACCACAAAGCAGACATAACCTCAGATAAGTGGAAATGAGTAGCCTTGTCTCATAAAGTTGATTTGCACCCTTCATAGTGTGGGAATAGCTTGTTACAGGGCAAAAGAGGTCAGGACAGCTGTTACCAAAGCTTTCCATTTCAATATTTGCTAATGTGACTGCCATACCTGACAGGACAACTAATGGTTATGTCTTTCTCCTGGTACAGTTCGAAAAGGTCAGCTAACAAGTAAAAGACTGAATGGCATAAATAGTTGTAAAAATAATTTTGTCAACTAGCCCTTCCAAAGACAACTCTGAGTAGTCTTTCATTCAGGCAATCCATTCAAAAACATGTGCCTCGATGACAACAAAAAAGCCTTCAAGCTTTAGCAACAGATTAGGTTACAGTAACAGGCTGAGCTCCTGCATGCTTCCCTAGTCTCTTACTCAGAAACAGTCTCCACCTCTTGCTAGTTGAGAATTTAAAAAAAAAAAAACTAGCAAAATTTGCAAAGAAACTGTGTTTCCCTCCCTGCCCACAGCTCAAGGAAATTCATCAAAAAAGTCTATGTATACTGGAACAACCAATTTAGCAATTAGATGAAGGATGGGGGCTTGGACAAATAAACATCTCGGGGAAATATTGCAGTTGTGGAATGGCTGAATTGATATGTGCATATTTGAGAAGCTGTGTCCCATCTCTTGACAAATTGCCAGTCTCTGACTTAAAGTGACCAGATGCCCTAATTTTATAGGAGCAGTTCCAATATTTGGAGCTTTTTCTTATAGAGGCACATATTTCCCCTCCACCCCACTCTGATTTTTCTCACTTTCTATCTGATCATCCTACTCTGTTTAGTGAAATGCATTTGGCTCAATGGCTGGTTTCAGCTATGGATCCCGTGCCAAAGGGTGGGATCCATTCTGTGGCTCAGGCCTTGTGAACACTTGGATTGTGCCCCAATTTTAATCTTGGGTGTAGTTGCAGTGGTGCAAACTCCTACCGTAGACCAGGAAAACGTAACTTATGCTGGTGGATTTTACTCCTATTCAGTAGCAACCCATTGCTTCTCTTGTTCAAAGCTTTACACAAGTTCATCTTATACCAGGCTGAAATTGGCACTAATTTCCAACTGCAAGTAAAGCCTGAGCTTTGGTTAAAAATCGCTGTGACCTTGATACTGAGTTGATGAGCTCTGTCTGATTGCACTGTTCTGTGATCTGTTAGCAGTGAATGTCGCTGATAAATTGTTCTAATGATACCAGACTGCTCCTTTCGCTCAGAGCTGAGCTTGTACCTCCTCATTCTTTGAGCTATTCCATCTGGAAACTGGATATATGTAATTATTCTGAAATAAACAAGAGGAGACCATGTAGCAAGTGTTAAGAGCAAGTCATATTGTGAAGCCTTGCTAAGTAGCTTTTGGATTGAGGATTTGGGGAGGGCTTCCTTGTTTGAATGTGTTGCAAGTCTAAATCTATACCACCGAGCAATCTAACTGCTGAAAAGTTGCGGTCTACCCCAGCAGTCCTTTAATGGGGCACTCCAATATATAATGTGTTTGCTACCAAGGATCCTCATTAAAGATTTGACTGAGAGAAATTTCTTCACTGTGGTGGCCACTTTGGCCATTCCTGTCATTCCAGGATTTGTGTGTCAGACGTTAGGCATGCTGAAAAATTTCAGAAGCCCTGTCTTGTTTTCCAAGAGTTGCTGCTGCTGTAAGAAGATGGACATTGAATTGGCAGCAGTGGACATAACTGCATGACTAGCTGTAGCAAAAGGATGTTGTATGTCATGACGAGTCAGTAGAAATGGCAAGTGTAGGTGTTTCTTTTCTAGCAGTGGGCAGATCTGTAATGCCCTGCAGATCAGCAGGTATTTGTATCCTGGCACCTGTTGAGCCTGGCATTGAACCATTTCTTGGTGGGGTCCAGGTGTCCTGTATAGGGCTTCATTAGCCAGGGAAGCAAGGGGTAGGCTGCGTTGCCCATGATGCATCTCATGGGGTGCGCCCTTCTGGTCCTGGGGAGGGGCAAGCCCCTCCCTCCCGTGATATCAACCTCACCGTATAGTGCCCCTAGATCCAGGGAAATACGGCCCACCGGCCTAGTCCCAAAGATCAGTGCCCCCGACTCAGGAGAAATGTGGCCCACCAGCCTAGTTCAAAAGGGCCTGTGGTGTGTGTGTGTGTGTGTGTGTCTCTCTCTCTCTCTCTCTCTCTCTCTCTCTCTCTTTCTGAAAGGCCTTCTGGCCTAGAGGCCTGTGCCTCTGGCAAGCGAGCATTGTGGGGCAGGGAGGTAGGAGGTCCCGGGCCCACCCACTCCTCTGGGTCCCAACCCAGGACCCTGTTGGCAGCAGACACTTCCGCCGCCTGCTCAGTGGGTCGTTCGGCCAAAACGCACTGAGCTCCTGAAGGGACAAACCTCCACCCTGGGCCAGTTTCTACCGTCCCTGGTGCAAGTTTGTCACTGAGGCGGCTGCTCAAGAGCTCCGGCCTGAGCTCCTGCCCTGCTGGCAGTCCTCCCAGACTGAGCTGCTCCCTGGCTTTTATACAGCTCCAGCAGTTGGAGCATGCCCAGTCTGGGAAGAAGGGCACGACTTCCTCTGCCCACAGAGACTTAACCCCCTCCCCTTCAGTGTGGGGGCATATCTGCCTCATCACAATGCACATAGTCAGTCTATGTCCCTACCCCTGATGGTGCAGTTGGGGGAAAAAAGTGCCAGCATGCATCTTCTGGAACAGGCTGAAGTTCTAAAGGCATGGGCATTGTGCACCTTCCCCAACCACCCAATGTTAATGTCAGTGAAGCAGCCCCAGTGGTTCATGAGGACCTGCAGGATCATTGAAAATTACCCTTTCCTATTGATGTATTCAGAGGCCCAGTGCTTGGGGACCCAGATGGGGATGTGGGTACTGTCAATGGTCCCGCTTCAGTTGGGAAAGCCCATGGTGGCAAAACCAGCTATGATGGGGTCCATGTTCCCCAGGATGACCGCCCTGCACAGAAGGACGGTGTTGATGGCCCTCACCACCTGTAGAAGGATACAAACAGAGAATCAAAGGGTTGCCAGAGCCCTTAGGAGTTCCCCAAGCCTAAGCCCCTTCCTATTGCAGAACCAGTTCCAAGTGCTCAATCCCCACAGGGCTTTGTAAAGGTAAGACTGAAAAACCTAGGAGGGAGATTCAACCCCCCCCCCCCACCCCCAATAGGGAACCCCATTCTAGTGCTTCTCCACCCTCCTGGGACAATAGAAAGAGAGCTATACCTGCATGAGCACAGCCCTGCCGATTGATGTCCTGATGCCAAATTGGTTCCTGATGGAGTGGTAGCTGTCCAATGTGGCAAGCTTCCAAATAGTGATGGTGACACGCTTCTGGAGGGGGATGGCAGGTCTTATCTGGATGTCCTGTCACCAGAGGGTAGGGGCCAACCATTTGCAGAGCTCCAGGAAGGTGTTCTTGTACATACACAAATTCTGGAGCCCACTGCTGGTTGTCCCACCGCTCCATGACGATCTGGTCCTACCAGTTAGTAGTGGTTTCCCAGCACCAGAAGCGGCAGTGCACAGTATGCACAGGAGGATGGAAAGGAATGTGGTACACAAGAAGCTCCTGGGCCTAAGCGAGGGGTCATCCAGTCCAGTGCTGGTCGTCACCCACAAGCAGCGCCACGTGGGCAGTCTGCATAAACTGTGCCAGGAGGTGCAGCAGCAGGTCTAATAGCTGGTGACTGCTTTGCAACAGGTCTGGCTTCATGCTGGAATTGCTGTGGCTTCCACAAGGGTAAGCAGAGCACATGGCAAGGTGTTTGCCGTCCCTCCAGGAAGTAGGCAAAGGTGAAGAGTCTGAGACACAGCCATAGAGGGGAGTCCCTTTGAGCAAGAGCTTTAGTCTCAAACAGAAGCTTCAGGAAGTGACTGCTGTCCTGATGCCCTCCCCGGAGTGCTTTCAATGCAATTCAGGTCCAATGAGTTTGGATGCACTCTTTCGATATAGCTCTGTGCTATTTTGATGGGGATTTGTAGTGTGGATGTGCTATTTGTAAATAGTTATTTCAGGAATTATTATTTTGAAATATATAACCTTGTAGTGTAGCCTACACTATGCCTACATAGTCCATGGTCTAATTCCCAGTATGAGGCAAGCACCAGAAAGGAGGGTTGGTACTTGGAGTGGTTTCTCCCCTCTCCTTGCTTTTGGATGAGTTCTGGAATATTTTATCTGACCACTAGTGCTTCCATCCAAAGTGATTCCCAACTGTTTCAGAGATGCCGGAATGCTGTTACTTGGCCATCGGTGAGATGCAAGATTCCCTTTCATTCCAAGACCATAATTTTCAGTATTTGTTGCATTATTGCTTAAAATCACCTATGTACATATCTTACAATGATAAATATTGATAAATTACAAGCTTTCAGTAGAGGCTTTACATGCTATGCTTTATAGATAAATACCATGAAAGCAGGTGTCATGAGTCTGTCAAGTCTAAGACTAAGGTCAGTGAACCCTTTCTCAGCTAGCACCAGTCACACTTATAATACTTGAAGTTACTAGAAGTTGGAAGAACTTTAATTTTCTTAACTGTACTAACTTCTCACTTATCTGAGTGAAATGTGATTAAGACGATTGTGGTGTAAATCATTGGTGTGCCCCCCAGATTAAAAACATCTTTGAGAAGTAACAACATTCTTCATCTCTAGTAGCAACTGGGGAAAAAAACTAATGGTGTAGTTTGGGCCTGCCAAAAAAGATGGGGAACAGGGGGGAAACAAGATTTTGAGCTTTGAGAATGCATAGCTTCATTTGGCACATCTTGTATGATGATTGCAATGAGTGGGGAAGTATGGTTACATCACAAATCTAAAAGGGTGGGTGAAATCTATGGGGAAGGGAGACTGAAAAACCTGCTGTCATATATAGGTTGCATGCTGGTTTCCTACCACATGTGAGCTTGTGGGCATGAGGTATTTGCATAATACTGTGGGTGTCTGAAAACACTGGCTTCAGTGGAGCAGTAACACTAATAATATCCTCTGGGTTCCTTGTAGCACCCCACTGACTTTTTTTTTTTATGGGGAATTCTGGATGTCCACAGAATGCAGGGTCAAGCCTAATAAGTAAGACAAAGAAAAGGTTTTCATGACTCTATTTTTTTCTTATTTTAGAATGCACTTTTTAAATAATCTAATGAATACATATAGTAATGTCTGTAGAGAACAGCTTTAGAAATAGGATGCAGACTATCATAGCAACAAAGAAAAGGCAAACTGTCCTCAGCAAGAGGTCCTGTAATAAGACTCCTTGTGGCTAACAGTCATTTGGGTGATCTTTCCTTTGGTGGTTGTTGGCAAGGACCATGTTACAAACCTAATTACCTGAAAATGAAATTCATCAGCTGTACGCAAAACTATTAACAGAGCTAAATATAAACAATTCAGGCATGAGTTGGATTTAGTTTTAATGCCATTCATAACATGGATGAAGAAGATGGAATTACTAAGTGGGTTTTTCATTTAGCATCCACAATTTTAATGCTGTTTTTGTTACTATTATATCTTTCTCTCAGTTTGCAGGGACTTATTGTAAAGGATTTGTGTGTACTGGGGTATAATTCTTGTGCAAGATCTTTTAATAAAGGAAACACATTTATTTCCACTATCTTTTCTAAATGTTGCACATTAAAATAGAATTACTATTACTACTTGCTACATTCTCTAATAACAGGGAATTGGGTCAGAAAAAGGCCTGCAATATCAGGAACAATTTTGGTTTCCATAGTATCCCCTATATTGTCACTGCCAAGCTGAAATGGGGACTGGGACATGGACTAAATTTAATTCCTGGGGTGCTTGTACAATGTAGAAATGGATCACTTTCTCCCTCCCCCCCCCTCCACCCCCATTTACTTAAAACTTCATCTCTTTTGAATCGAGATCTTGACATTCCAGATGTTTGAGCTTTTATGAACTGGAGGTGAGCTCATGAGGACTGACTGCTACTCTGGTCTGGTTACAAAGTTCCCTGAGAGTAGATGCAACTACTGAATCACCAATAGTACAGAGAAAAGATTCAATATGAGCTGAACTTAATTTTTTCCCTGATGTTTACGGCGCAAGATCAGTTCTAGGATCAGTTTATTAATCAAGTAGCTGCTCAAAAGATCCCCTTTGAGATCTTTTCCTAGCTTATTAGGATTAAAGTTGCACCATGTGAATGCTGGCCAACATTTTGTTGCAAAATTCTGATAAAGTGACTGGTAGGCTTCTTCTATGTTAGAAACATTTGGTTATCAGTGAGTGGGAGTCTAAAGATATTGAATAGTTTCCTCTGATATCATTGAACAATTTTTTCCCCAAATTATCACAGTACTATCTCTCTCAGCCTTTAAACTTGTTTAGATTCAGTAGTATTCATAAGTCTCTTTTATGGAGTGCCAGATCTCTTCTCATATGTGTTTAAACTCTGTTAGACTTCCAAGCAGTAAAAAATTAAGTGAATTGCTTCTGATGGTTGTACCTATTTTTACCCTCAGTGTACCTGATATAGAGGACTGAGGCTCAATTATACTCTCTAGGATGCTGGTGAAGAAGTGCAAAATACTCATTGGCTGTGTCTAAACTGGCCGCTTGAATTTCCGCAAGAACACTGACTTTCTACTGTCTGAAATGAGTGCTTCTTGCGGAAATACTATACTGCTCCCGTTCGGGCAAACGTCCTTTTGCACAAAGCGTTTGTGCAAAAGGGCCAGTGTAGACAGCTCAGGGTTGTTTTTTGTTTGTTGTTTTTGGGTTTTTTTGCACAAAAAAGCCCCAATTGCGAAAATGGCGAGCGGGGCTTTTTTGCGGAAAAGCGCATCTAGATTGGCACGGACGCTTTTCCGCAAAAAGTGCTTTTGCGAAAAAGCATCCATGCCAATCTAGATGCTCTTTTCCACAAATGCTTTTAACGGAAAACTTTTCCGTTAAAAGCATTTGCGGAAAATCATGCCAGTCTAGACGTAGCCAATATTAAGTATTTCATTTCTTTTAGAACTTTCCTTGAGATACAGGATTTGAATTTGGTAACTTTTATAATCAGCAAGGTGCACTTATTTTGTTTAAATAAGGTTAGATTTACAGAAGGTGACCTTGGAATGTCTATTGATTCTGACAAAATACAGCACAAAGCAGTTATTCATTGTAGGTTACATATGTGTCATCCAATTCAAAGTGAGTCATCAACTCTATTTACCAGGCCATACGGTGACCTTCCTGATTAATTATTTTCTCACCCTTAGTGCATGATATGATAACCTGAGCTGTGGCAATGGCAGTAGCAATAGGTTTCACATTACCTATTAAATGTAACATGGACACTTTCTGGGACAAATTAGTTACACCGGTGAAAAGTGTATAAAGTGAGCAGAATCTTCTAAGATTGCACAAAACTTCCCATTATACATTTCTGTTCACTCAAATAGAAATAGTTAAACTGAAATTTTCCATGCTGCCTCTGAGCAGGGTGTGTGTGTGGAAAAATTCAATCGTTTTGTCAATATTAAACTATTGCTGACTGATTCTGAAGAGCTCTAGAACGTCCATATTATGGAACAGAGAAATGAAATTTGGCAGAATAATCCTGAGGTTAGGAATATGGTTTGTGTGTCCACATAAAAATCCCCCCGGAGCTGGCTAAATTTTAAGTGCTCCATCCCACCCCCTAAAAAAATATGCAGAACTTGTTAGGGATTTAGTTAAAATTTTCTGAACATGCTCACAATCCCACAAAGCTTTCTAACATCCTGGTGGTACTGAGCCTGCTCCTGGATACAGAAATGGAGCTCCAGACAGAGGAATGATTAAACAGTTGTACTACAGAAGGGGAAAGCAGTATGTCAACAAAGTCAGGACTTTCACTCTCTGGGTTTCCAAGGCTAAGAATGTAATCAGCTTGTTAAATAAAGGGGAGGGGGAGAGAGGCATCTCTTTTCATTGTACAGCAAAAGTGCAAAGTGTTCATTCTTGAGGGGAAACAGAAGTATGCCCCAAAGACTGTTATCTCTGATTCAGAAATAAAAAATCCAGCCAGATTTATCCCCTTGATCGTCTGCAAAAACACTTTAAAATAATTCAGTGTGGGAAGAGCAGCATCAGGTTTGTTTTGTCTTGTTCAATCTGAATTAAATAGATTCTGTATGATAACTTCAGAAGTGGTCCAGGGAATGCATATAGTCTAGGGGGAAACATGGCTATTAATAAATGCCAGGAGGGGGGAGAGGGCGCAAATGAAGGGATTTGGAAATATATAAAACTCTGTTCTGCTACAGAAAAAAGTAAAAAGAAATGGGAGTAGCAGAATAACTTTATAACTCTAATGGATTTAAAGTTGATATTCAGTTCTGGGGTTAATATCAGATTGTGATACCATAAGTCTACTGTTAAACTAACTCTAATGTATGGCATATTTTTCACATGGAAAACTTGACTGTATTATGTCACTAAATGGAAAAAAAGTCATAAAATTTACTGAAAAATTGTCTATAATTATAGGAAAGCTTATTCTGACAGGTAGACTTCAAGGAACTTAAACATTAACAGATGTGAAATCAATTGGTTTGCAAAAAAGAGATCCATTTTTTCTTTGATGTTAAAATAACAGGTATTGATCACATTAGCATGAATTCTACTTCTTAATACTGTTTTAGCAGTTGACTGAATGGAAAAAGAAAGTCACTTTGCTTACTAAGCTAGATATTTTTTAAAAAATCGTATTTAAAATTGGAGTGAATAAAAGGAAAAAAGATGGCTTCATAACTTTTTCCATAACTTTATTATACAGCTGTATATTTTCTCCAGAGCATATACAATAGGGTATTCAGTTTTTAAAAGCACAGCAACAACTTCTTGAGCTGTATCCTGTCAGAATTCAGGGTCAGAATTCCCAGAGACAAATACAGCAAGGACAGCCAAAATCAAAACCTCCAAATATTGTCTCTCCGGTGCACCTTGATCCTTTCCTAGACAGCTAGCTCTAGAAGTTTTATGGTGATTTAGTCATTAAATGAAATCTCATGATGTGAACACTTAGGGTATGTCTAGACAGCAGGGCTATTTCGGGATACCAGAGATATCCTGACATAACTACCCAGTGTCTTTTAAACGTGCCCGTTATTTGAAAATATTCCATGAGGGTTAAGGGACGTGTTAAAATAGCTTATTTCAAAATTTTGTGCGTCAGCATAGTACCAAATTTTGAAATAACGCACTATTTCAAAATAAGATAGATACGCAATTTGCACTATGCAAATTGCTTATCTTATTTCAAGTTTAGGGTACTTTGTAGACGCACGCTAAGGGCATGTTTACACTGGGAAGTTATTTTGAAGTAACTCTCCTTCTTTCGAAATAACAAGGCAAGCATCCACACTACCAAGCCTGTTGTTTCAAAATAGTAATTCCTGCTTGTGAAGAGGAATAAGCTTATTTTGAAATAGTTATTTCAGGAGTTATTATTTTGAAATAACCTGGTAGTGTAGACATAGCCTTAGACTGGGAACTAAGACAAAATCATCAGCTCATCACACACGGGCCACATGGTAACTACTCTTGGTTTCTCACTCCTTTGAAAGTCATATTGGAACTGTGAAGGATTCCAAATCATGTTCTGAATGCTCAGATCCTATCACCAAAAATTACTAAGCTTAACTCTTCTTAGCATAAAGAGAGGCTAGTAAGCTAGTTCTTAAGATCCCTCATGACATTCCATAAGAGTGAACTAAGTAGTGGGGAGATGTACTTTAACACATTCTATGGCCTTTCCGTGTGCATTCTGCCCTACGTAATTGCATCATGCTGAACAATAATCTGTAGGGTTAAAATATTTTGTTTCAGTTTGCTGGGGCGTGGGGCCCTTCTTTCATATATTGTCCGTAAGCATGACGACTGTTACAAATGTATTCATTGTTCAGAATTATTCAATAAGTCCTAGATCTTTAGAGAGAGTTACAGATTGCTCTGCTCTGCTCATCTTAATATTTGGGCACAATTATTTTATGAAAACATAATACAGAATATGGTTCATAGGTTTGAACAGATAAAGATAATTTCTCTCTAGGCCTGATTAGCTGAGCACCACTTCAGTTCACAATTTGGGAGGAGGGAAGGAGCCTCATTCTCCATAGATGAAGTGCCAGAATCTTGTAATGATATTGAATACAATGAAGGCCAAAACATAGAGCCTGAGAAACAAACAACCAACCAAAAAAATTACTCCTTTGTGAATCTGTAAAACTAAGCTAATATCACTTAGCTACAGGCAGGAAGCTTTGGAAAGCTTAAATCCCTGTATGTTTTCAGACATTTCTGGTAACTTACATTCAGGGGTGTTTGTACTCTAGAACATCATTAAGCCAATTGCATCCATATTATGTGCACCCAGCCACCATAAATTAATAAAATAATCCTTAACTCCCTGGTGTTCTAATTTGCATAAAGTAGGGCTTCTGAGGCAAGGTTGAAACGTGCAAGCTTGCATACTCTGATAACCAAAATGGGAGGAAGTGTGTGTGTGTGTGTGTGTGTGTGTGTGTGTGTGTGTGTGTGTGTGTGTGTGTGTGTGTGTTGGGGAGGGAGACCATGAATTGAGACTAAATGGAAATAAGTGGACAAGAACCTTGAATTTGGGTGCTTTTGATCTAGAAACTTCTTATCACTGTGATTGTTAGGGATGTTTAGTAAATAGTTTATTGAAGATGGGAGAAGTGATGAGCCGGGGCGGTCACTATAATTTGTATTTTGTATAAGTTAGCTATAAAAGGATTGGATAATAGAGTGGAGCTATCCTTCTGGGGCTATCTTGAGAGACTTTTCTCCCTCGTGGGTAAGCACCTGACCACTGTGGACTGGCTATCATTTACTCAATATTTTCCCAGAATTTAGGTAAATTATTTAGAATTTTCTAAAACTATTGCTTGTGTCTTTGTGCTTGAATTTAATAAAATGTAATTATAGATCAGAGCATACTTACTTGCATTAATCCCTCAGCCACATTGCTGCCTTCCTAGGACTGCCAGAAGGGGAAGCGAGTGCAAAGGGGACAGTTGCCCCGGGACCCAGCAATTCAAAGGGTCCAGGGCTGCTGCTGCTGCTGCACTGAGCCCCTGGCCCTTTAAATTGCTATGGGATCACCACACTATGTGCTTCCTGTGGGTCTGAGGGCTGGGGGAGGGGATCTGTGCCCAGCCCCATCCCTTCTGCTGAGGCCCTACTCCTTCTGGGAGCATGGAGCTGCTCCCCCACACACCTTACCCAGGAGTCCACAGAAGCTGTCAGCACCCCTGTATGGTCTTGACACAACCCAGAGTGAAACAGCTTAGTTACCCTTGCTGTGGGTTCTGAAAACCCTGTGTAACAGTTACATGTCGAAAACAATGATGCTTTTCCAGAGAAAATGAGGTTTAGAAGTTAAGTAATTTGTTAGCATACAGCAGTCTAATAGAGTAGGAGTTTGGGGCATATTGTGAAACTGATTTCCTGTCTAAGCCTCTGGTTTCTCTATTTGTAAAATGGAGAACATATACCAGCAGTGTTAAGAGGCCAAACTATTGCTTGTAACTGCAAAGTTAAGTGGTGAGTGGGAACAGAACTCAAACTTCTTTTTCCCAGTCCTGTGCTAATTCTTCTAGTAGACAAAAGTTCTAAAGAGGCCGCTTCACAGCAAACTCTTCACTTGTGAAAGGGTCATCTTGAGGTTTCGGTTTGTGCATTGTTTGCAGTGTCATTGCTACAGCAAACCTATTTACTTAAAAAAAAACCCAAACAACCAAATATTCTGGTAGCACTTTAAAGACTAACACAACATGTATTTATAGGTGCTGCTTTACTGGCAACAAGTTTACAACACAAGTGTTGCTTTTGGTCAGCAGCTCAATCTTAATTGTGGTTAGCCTAGGTCAAAAGAATCTGTGTCTTGAACAAACCAATCTTGTCCACTGCAAGGTAAATTGTGGAAGTGAAATATGCTGTTTTATCAATTGTAAATCTGGAGTAACATAATTGGAGCTCCTGCACACTTACACCAAAGTAATCAAGCAGAATTTGGGCCATCTACCATGTTTGTTTGGAGGGGATGGGTGAGCTCTTGTCTAGACCTTGAACTCTCAAAATTTTTAGGTAAGAGGGCTGTTCCCTTCACAGGGTATGTCTACACTACAGCACTAATTCGAACTAACGTAATTCGAATTAGTTAATTCGAACTAAGCTAATTCGAACTAGCGCATCTAGAACTAAGCACTAGTTCGAATTAGCGTTTTGCTAATTCGAACTAGCGCGTCCACACTGATTGGATGCAGGGTCGCACTGATTGGATGCAGGCGGTTCCGGCAGGGCACCAGGTCAGTAGTTGCTTTGTGTGGCTGCTGTCTGAGGCTATCTGAGGCTCGTGCTTAAAGAGGCCCCCTTGGACAGCCGGTTCTCAGTTTTTCCTCATGCTTGCCTACCTCGCCGAGGGACAGCAAAGCGTTTTTCTCTGCGCCCGTCTGTGTCGGTGCTTCCCTTCAGGGACACCGCCGCAGGTGGCAACATGGAGCCAGAGCTCACCCTGCACTTTCTGGTGCAATTTATGGACTTGCTGCTGCAAGCCTGCCAGCAATGGCTGGAGGCTGCCTGGTTCCACCTGGTGCACGTCAGCCCCCTGCCTCTCCGCCTGGCCACCCTGGGGGCCATGGAGCAGCTGTGGCGGCGCCCGGGCGCCGGCATGCCCCACCGCATCTGGTGTCTAGACACCAGCAGCGACTGGTGGGACCACATCGTCCTGGAGCGCTGGGGAGACCAACAGTGGACCCAGATCTTCAGGATGAAGAGGGACACCTTCCTGGAGCTCTGCGAGTGGCTTGCCCCTGCTCTGCGCAGAAGGGACACTCGCATGAGGCCCGCCATCCCCCTCCAGAAGTGTGTGGCCATCGCCCTCTGGAAGCTCTCCACGCCGGACAGCTACCAATCCGTCGGGAACCAGATCGGCGTGGGGAGATCCACCGTCGGAGCGGTGCTCATGCAGGTACGGCACTCGCTGGCCACTAGGCGGGGGGCGAGGGGGGCTGCAAGGAGGGGATGGGCTGCCCCAGGGAAAACGGGGGGTCGGGAAGGGGAGGAGGCAAAAGTGCCAAGCACCGGAGGGGCCGGTCTCTCCCGGCCATACTACATGCCGCCCGGGAGGGTTGCTCCCGGGAGTGGGGCGCGGGACACTGCCAGGGCACGAGCACTCCCAGCCACCCGGGCGCCCCACTGATTCGTGCTTTGCTGTGTCTCTCCGCAGGTGGTCAAGGCCATCAACCAGGTGCTGCTCCGCAGGGTGGTCCACCTCGCCAACTCGGACGCTGTCATCTGGGGGTTCGGCGCCCTCAGCTTCCCCAACTGCGGCGGGGCCATTGACGGGACACACATCCCCATCTGTGCCCCGGAACACCAGGCCTCCCAGTATGTGAACCGCAAGGGGTACTTCTCCGTCCTCCTGCAGGCCGTGTGTGACCACCGGGGACAGTTCACGGACATTAATGTGGGCTGGTCCAGCAAGGCACACGATGCACGGGTGTACCGCAACTCCTCCGTGTGCCAGAGGCTGCAGGCCAGGACCTTCTTCCCCGACCACCACATCAGGGTCGGGGACGTGGACATGCCCGTCTGCCTGGTGGAGGATGCGGCCTACCCCCTACAGCCCTGGCTCATGAAGCCCTACACGGGGCACCTCAACCCCTCCTGCCAGGCCTTCAATGCGAGGCTGACCAGGGCCCGTATCATCATTGAAGGGGCCTTCGGGCGACTGAAAGCCAGATTTAGGTGCCTCCTCACCCGCCTCGACTTCGCCGAGCATAGTATCCCTCCCGTGGTGGCAGCATGTTCTGTGCTGCACAATTTGTGCGAGAGGAAGGGAGAGGCTTTCCTGCCAGCCTGGATAACTGAGGCTGACCTCATGGCTAGCCAGTACGCTCAGCCCCGCACCACCGCCATCCGGGAAGCCCAGCAGGGGGCCGTCCGGATCCGGGAAGCCCTGCAGGAGAGCTTCCAGGTTGAGGAGGAGGACTGAACTCTCCCTGCATGCCCCACTGGGGCCTTCTTCCACCCTCCCCCCCTTCGGCTTTCCCCTCCCTAACCTCCCTTCCTAATGTCAAATAAAGACACCTGTTTTGGCAAAAAAAACCTCTCTTTATTTTACATAACTGGAGTGGGGGGAAGGAGGAGTGAGGGTGGGAGAGGAGAGGGGAAAACCTGGGAGGGGGGAGCTGGAAGGGGGCGGAAGGGGAGGAAGGGAAGGGAAAGCTCAAGCTTGGGTGTCCGGCTGGCTCTCCCATCTTGCAACACTATGGGTGCAGAGACCTCGGGCGGGAGTGGGTGTGGAGGGTGGGGCAGGAGGGACCGGGGGGGGGTGTGTGGAGAAAGCAGGAGCAGGGGCAGCAGGGGTGGGAGGAGGAATGAGAGCTGGGGCAGCCGCAGGAGCCGGAGCAGGAGGAGGCAGGAACCGGTCCACCAGGGTCTGGAGGTAGCCTCTGAGGCCACGGCCCTGCTCCTCCAGGATGTCCACACTCCGCTGGCGCAGCCGAAGGTCCTCCCGGACCCAGTGCTTCTGGTTGCGGAGCAGCTGCTCCATGAACCGGAGGTGCCGCTGCTGATGGTAGTCCTAGTTTCTGGCATGCCGGCTGGCCCAGGTGCAGGTGGCTGTTGCAGGCGGGGTGGTGCGCCCTGCAGTCCCAGGTGCTGCGGCTGTGGTGAAACAAGAGCAGCGGTCAGTTCTCCCTGGGGACAAGGTGGGTGAAACCCAGCCCCCCTCTGCAAGGCCAAGGCCCCTGCATGACACCCAGCTGCTGCTCCATGGTGGGCAAGGCCCAGGCGCACGGTCCCTGGGCTCCCTCTTCCCCCCCCCACCCCCCGTACACATAACGGGAGCATGATGGTACTCACAGGTGGAGGCCTCCCCGGCCTCGGACGACACACGAGATGTTGTCTGTGGGGTTCCTCGGGGGTCCTGGGCAGGCTACTGGCTTGCGGCGTCCTCCAGCTCCTCCTCCTTGGTGTCCAGGACCGGTCCCTCTGCCCCGGAGTCAATGACTACCCGGGGGGACATGGACGGCGTGAGACCCCAGGATGTGGTCCAGGGCCTGAAAGTGGGGGCAGGCCTCCGGGTCGGCCCCTGGCAGGAAGGCCTGGGAGTAGGACTGCTGCAGGTCCTTTATTTTGCAGCGGACCTGCTCCCGGGTCCACTGGTAGCCTCTGGCGGCCAGGCTGTCAGCCATGCGGCCGTAGACAGCCGTGTTCCTGTAGCTAGTGCGGAGATCGTGGACATTGGAGGCTTTTCCCCCAAACCTCAATGAGGTCCACGATCTCCGCACTAAACCAAGCGGGCGCCTGCCTCTTGCGGCCCTGGGCAGGCTCCTGGGAGCCACCAGGCTCGTCCCGGGAAGAGGGGGAGGGCTGGGTGGCATCGGGTGGCTGGCTCATGGCGTGGCAGGTGCAGGGTCTGCTGGTTGGGTGCTGGCAGCCTTGCAACTGGTACAAACTGTGTAGCCAGCCCATGGCCCTTTAAGGGCTCCGGGGCCGGGAGGGGAGCAGACAAGTTTCCCTGGTGTTGGCCAGAGTGGCCACCAGGGCAAGCTGGGAAGCCTCCCACTAGTTCGAATTAAGTGGCTACACAGCCCTTAATTCGAACTAGCTAATTCGAACTAGGTGTTAGTCCTCGTAGAATGAATTAAGCGCTCCGCTAGTTTGAATTAAGTTCGAACTAATGGAGTGCTAGTGTAGCGCCTATCTAAGTTAGTTCGAATTAACTTTGTAGTGTAGACATACCCACACAAACCCCAGATGCACTACATAACTGGCAGAATCCCAAACAAAATCTGGTGAGAGCACAAATAAAGCATGTGGAAGAACTGACTTCTTACTTGGCTATACCACACTTGTGTTTGCATCCCATTTGGAATAAAGCCTGGTGCCTTAAAGTTTGGCTTCCAATGAGAGAATGTGGCTTTTCCCCCTATAAACACTCCCATTCATCATGGTGACTTGTATGTCAAGGCATGCATCTTTCTTCCTTTTTTTTCCCTCCTGTTATAAAATATCCACACCTGGACTGCTTTCTGCAGTAACATCTGCTAAATCTAGAAAGTTGATTTTCCCACTAGACTTCTCAGAAAAGTCTCATGGGATGTTGTGGTGCACAGGGAAAAGTGTGTGGCTGTGGAAAACATGTGGTATGTAGTAGTATTAGGGCTCTCATCTCTTCCATTGTTCCCCTGACCTTGAAGTAGCTGTTGGAACATTTTAGTTTCCATTTGTAACATTACCATTTTATACCCTCTCCAGAAGCCTGGGGTAGCTCAGTTTGCATGTTCCTTTGTAATTCAGATTGGGTCTCTATGATGTGGCTCTGGAGAAGACCCTGTTCAAGGCAGGGAGTGGGTGCCTGCCTCACACCTGTCATGCTTGTATTCTCTACTGGTGTCTCTAATCTCACCAACCAAGGTCTGTCTACTCCTTCCTCTTACTCCCCAGGATAGGGTGACCCAATGGTTAGAGACTAACTTGCCCCTATTGGCAGAGCAACATAGTTCGAGTCATATTGTGACTCAATGGTCAAAGACTATTAAGGGATGGTAGATAGGGGAAAGGTTTAAATCCTCTGGCAGGGGGCTCCAGGCTTCCCATTCCACTGCACCCCAGCCGAAGGTCCTGTTAATGGCTTTCCGTACCGACGGAGTCAGTGGGGAACAGCTCCCATTGCAACATGCTGGCTCTCCAGCCTCGGCTCACTCACCCTGTAGCCCTCACCTGGGCTACTTCCTGCTTCAGGTGTCTCAGCTCACTACTGAATCTCCAGCTCCCCTCCATCTGGGAATCTGGTTACTTCTGCTGGTGTCTGAAACCTGTGCGGTCTCTAGACATGTTTGGCCTTCAGCCCGTGTTGGTAGTGCCTCGGCGTTTGGGAAGTCTCTGCAGTTTGCCTGATGCTGGCAAGGCACATCCTTTCCCTCTAGCCACTAGCCCTCAACTGAACTGAGCTGAGCTGCTCTCTTTTATAGCAGAGCAGCTTAGGCATGCCCATAATGCACAGTGAGAGGAACCTTCTCAGCCCTCCAGGCTGGTTTAACCCTCTCCTGCTCTGTGCTCAGTTTCCTTAATTGTTTGTTTCCATTCCTAGTTGCACAATCTGAAAGCAATATTTCCCTCTTTTAGCTGGGGATGTGAACAGGTAACTCAATAATCATCAACCTTACTGGGTGAGCCTTATTATGTACCAGTTAGCTGAGAGCCTCTAATGTCAGCAGCAGCCTCCCAGCCTCAGCCCCCTGGCTGGATCCCACTTAATTAGCTAAATGTTAGGTTAACCAAATGTTTAACAGGTTCACTGATTAATCGGGATTTTTTTTCCTGCTTTTAGGATTACATACTGGGCTTCCAATGCCTGCCTAAGTTCTTACTGACATCAGAAGGTTACGTGCACACTCAAGAAAGAATTGTCCTATGTGAGCTGCCATTTGATGGTGCTCTGATTCATACTCCTTCTGACTGGTTCCTCCTTCTCCTTCAGGCTGTTGTGCAACCTGATGCCTCTCTTCATTAAAATGAGATGGGTCCAGTTTTCAGGGTACATTCATTAAATCACTTCAATGTGTGTGCTGCACCTTTCTAAAGAGCTATCCATTTCTGTCTTTGTAAAGCAAAGGTTCAGCTGGCCTTGAACTCATGTGGTAGAGGCTCATGCCTTTAGCTCTAAAGGTCTTAGGTTAAATCTCATCTTCTGACCTGACTCCATTGGTATTAATTTTAGATAAGAAATAGAACACTATAAGAGAGTCTCCTAACCATTGTTCCATCTCAGCTCTATGTAGATACTTCATAGCTGAATCTATGTAGTTCTCCAATAAGTATCAGTATTGTGGGTGATACCAGACTATTAGTTCTGTAATCTAACAATGATCAGGGTTAACTAAATGTATTTCTTCTAATATAAAATATTCCCAACCCAAATATTGAAAAATCATGTCCCAGGACCCCCACATTCATGAGTTGCTTAAAAAACAAGGGTTTTTAATGATAAAATGTGGTTGGTATTTATTTTCCTTTGATTTCTGAGTCCTTTAAGGGGATTTTGCTTCATACTGCAAAGCTTTTCCACACACCCATGAGGTCTAGGAACTTACCTTTCATTAAAAAAGAAATAGTGAAATTTGCATGCAATCTCTTGTGGTTTTTTTTTTTTTTTTGGTTTTTTTTTTTTAAAGCAACTAAGGCCTTAAGAAAAGTACCAAATACCATGAGCTGACAATGCTGAAAATACCATCTGTTTGAAGTAGGCACAAGGATTTAAAACAAAGTTACATTTTTTTATTTTGAAATTACTGATGAGAACAATATTCATTTTGTGGTCAGAGGTAAAGGTGTTGACAATATACATTACTTATCTCATGCATTACTTATTACTTGCATGCAGTGTAAGACTTATGATGTACTTAACCAGTTGGATTTTATAAGTACTGGAAAGGGTGTGTAGGTAATGAAGGCTAGTCAGTGAGAGTATGTCTACACTACAGAATTTTTTTAAAAAAACGGCTGTTTTTACGAAAAAAAACTTCACTTATGTCCACACTGCAATCGCGTTCTTTTGACAAAAAATTGAAAGAACAGAGGTGGTTTTGCGACATTGGTAAACCTCTTTCTATGAGGAAGAAGCCTTTTTCCAAAAGAGCTCTTTCGGAAAAAGGTGTGTGTAGACAGGGAAGAGGGAGTTCTTTCGAAAGAAGAGGAAAAAGCACAGGTGCCCTGGTGGCCACTTCATCCATATTAATCACAGCTTAAATATGAGATAGCATTCTTTCAGTGTGGACACACTCTTTTGAAAGAAGTTTTTTAGGATCTCTTCCAGAAAAGCTTCTTCCGAAAGAAGCCTGCAGTCTAGATGTAGCCTGACAGATTTAAAATGCAATATTTTCTTTTATATTTCTCTGGATTTTGGGAGGTAGGAAAGAGGTCTGGTCTGGAAATAAATGAAAACAAACTGTATTTAAAGGACAGAGTTTTCGCTAGATTGAAGATTAACTTAATCTTTGTATCCATATAATTTTTCAGTTTTGATGAGAGTTCTCTTTAATTTTCAAATAGTGATGATTCCATAAACACTTGATGATTCCTGTATCTCTCAAATGGCCTCTTGTAATAGCCATTGTTAAAATCAGCCTGTTTCTAACTTTTTTGATCGGGTTGCCAGATGGTTTAACCAAAAATACCGAACACCCCTCCCCCCCCCCCCCCAAAAAAAAAACCCACCGGGGAAACAAATTCTGTTGCGAGGGAAAGGAGAGACCAAAATTGTTGAGCAAAAAAATTAAAAAACCCAGCATGGGCCCTTTAAAAAATGCCTTTGAGGCTTTTTGGCCCTAACAGGCAGCCGGCGGCCATCTTGTCTTCCTGCTCCAGGCCAGACAGCTGCCCTGCGGAACCAGGTAAGCACCTGTTATTTTAGCCTCCTGGCTGGGGAAAAAAAATCAGAAAATACTGAACATTTTAGGTGTCTGGTATTTTCTGATTTTTTTTTTTACCGGACAGGAGACAAAAATAACAGGTGCTTACCTGGTTCCCCAGAGCAGCTCTCTGGCCTGGAGCAGGAAGACAAGATGGACTGTCTGGGTCAATATCAGACATCTGGCAACACTATTGATGTCAAGTGATTTTGTTGGAAGCAACAAAACTAAAAATCAGTCAGCAATACAAAAAAGCCCATAAAGGAAACATTAATTTTTAATGCAAAGTATTTTGTCTTTTCTTTTCAAATTGTCAGTGAAACTTCCTCTTAAATGTAAAAGCATAATGTGTGTGTGATACCCAGGGTCAGCAACATCGTAAGGTAAGCAGAAAGGAGGCCATTCCTGCAAACTGTGGGAGGTCCCAAGCTATCTACTGCTGATCTCTTAAGATTCAGTGGAAATATTATGAAAGACTAGTGAGTTCATGATACTAGCTATATGCTTACATACAGTGTGTTGTTTCCTTTAGAGTGTACTTGGGGCCTAATGTGGTATGCCCTCAATGCCAGGGGAATCCTTATGTTGCCTTCAGTGGGCCTGAAGGATTATTAGCGATCTAAGTCAGTGGCCACTGGGGTCTGTGGCAAAATTCTTTGAAGCTTAATTCTTGCTTAACAAAATTCAAAAGTCTTCCCAAGCACAAGAAGATATTATTCTTTTGAACTCAGATATCAAAGCATTTGACCCCCTGTTTTATTTCTATCTCATAGGTAGTCTTTTCGTTTTTAAGGCTTATTGTTGGTAAAGAAACGTGATCTGTTTGAAGACAGAGGAACTTTCTCATTACTGCAGCCTATTGTTTTCAGTTTAATTTCTCTTTCTTAGTTTTTTCCTTACTGAGGGCTTTCATTATGTTCTTCTTTCAGTCACTAAATAATAAATGCCATTGACTTCTGGCAACACATCTTTCCCCCTATTTTCCACTTGGTTTGTCATACCACGAAAGGCTTTGTTACAAGTACTCTTGACTGAAGTAATAAAATTCTTCAAGAACAAAATTCTTGGCTTTACTTCAAGAAAGACTGTACTGACTGGTGATGTCTTACACAGGCACTGCATTTAAAGAGAAACAAATTTCTCCTCCATAGATAGTATGATAAATGGGTTTGGAGGAGATCAGAACTCATTGTACTCTCACTGTTCCTTGTCTCAGTTAACACTTGTGGCTGGATGAGGGAAGTATCCATTTCATCATGACTCATGCAGATGCTATTGTGTTTTGGAGCACTGAGAGAGGACATACATCTTTTTTTGAGAGCTGCCTGAATATCTTTTCTTTTAGGTGAATGAGAAATAAACAGTCATAGACATGCCCTTCAAACAATATCCTGAGAGTGTACTTGTATTTGAAATTACAATTCTCTATTCCCCATAAACTATTTTTGGAAATGGACAGATGACTAATTTGAGGATACACAATCTGTGCATTTCATCATCACTGTAATCTCTATTCGGTGCATCACAGTGGCCTTATTTCAGCATGTATCTACAGTTAAGCACATGAGTAATCCTGTTTAAATCAACGGAACTCTCACATATCTAGGAACTTCAATCAGGGCTAATAAGTATTCATCATTTATGAGCATGTACTAACTATGAAAACATGTTTAAAAACCAGTACAAATGACCTGAACACTGGATTATCTAGAAATCTAAAGGATTGATTAACCTAAATAGGAATTATATTTTCTTCTAGGGATTTTGAATAGCTTTTACATTTTAAAAGATTTTTAAAATGTTCATCTTTCTTTCCTATCTTGTTGCAGAAGGTCATTAATGCAGATGCAGCAATACAGAAAACAAGATGAAAGATGCACACTTTTAAAATCTCTTAACTCTACAAGTCTGCTTATCCCTGCACAAATCCTGCTGATACGTCTTTCTCTTACCTGAAATCTCCTGGCAAATTAACAAGCTCAGCTTTGAGACAGTGCATATTATTTTAAATCAATTCAAACTAATTATCAGCCATCTAATGAGTGTTATATGATGTCACCTTAGAAATATTCATGTGCTAAAATGTTCACAATCCCAAGGATTCATAGACAGTACAGGTACTTCCTTGTTCTTATGCCAATATTTGAGTGTCCTACTGACATAATATCATTGTCCATCGTGCAAACCAATCTTGTTTCGTTATAGCTCCCCATCCTTCTGTTTTCTCTGGTTTTAGATATTAAAAATTTCTCCTGAAGGAAAGAGTTAAATCATATTCTGTTTATACAGCACAGAACAATGGAGACCATAGTATGTGACTGGGGCGCCTATGTGTTAGAGTATTACAAATGATACATTTAACCCACAAAACATCTAATATAACTTATAATCAACTTGGAAAGTCAACGAGTCCTGTGACACCTTAAAAACAAACATTAATTTGTTTTTATCCAGGGTGGTTCACTTCCCATTTTCCACCTCCTCCTACCTGTCTATGGTTAGAGGCAGTGGTGCATATCCATGCTAGGTCTAATTAAGCTAACTGGCTAAAAATAGAGCAGCAGTGCCATAAGTTATCCATCCAAACCCACATGACCCCATGGACGCACATTTGGGTCAGCTAACCTGTGCCACCATTTACTGCTGCCCATGCCACCCTGCATAGATACGTACTCCGCGGGTGCTCCAGGTTTGGGGAATCTGAGGGAAAAAATCCCCCTGCACCTCCTGCCTGACAGCAGTCCCACTGATTTATTCATCCACTTTCCCCTCAGTTCCCTCCACTCATTGCTTAAAAAAAAAAAAACTAAATACCATGCAACAGGCTCAGGGAGAGAAAAGGAAGAGTGAGGACTCAGTGTGATTGGGGCAGAGAGAGACCAGAAAGAGGCAGGTCAGGAGCAAAGGGGTTGACTTTAAGGGTGGAGTGGGGGTGTGGCTTGGGGCAGAAGGATGGGTTGAGCACCTCCACCGCCAGCTAGAGAAGTTGGCACTTATGCTCCCATGGCTGCATTACTAGCTCTAGCCCACAAACTCCCATTGAGCTAGTCTGAGAATGTCTAAGTAACTAGCTCCAAGTGTAGAAATAGACTATATGTCATGGCAACTTCCCGTTGGCTAGGGAGTCTTCTGGTATGGTAACTAAATCAAACAGAATAGATTCTCAACACCATGCAACATGTTCTCCCACTCTCCTCTGCCTGAGAAGCAAGGCTTTTTTTTTTTAAGAGTTTTTCTCTAGCCCCTAATTCCAGTCCCTTTGTGGTGAGAGTACTGACACTGAAGCTAATAAAGACATGTAATAGACAGATTTTTGTGCATATATATCTTCAGTTTTTCTGTGGTGCCCATCACTGCAACATCTAGTACAGCTTAACTGTTAGTCTGAACCAATTTAGAACAGGCCGGAAAAGGGAAATCCAGTCACATGTTGGTTTTGACTTATTGTCCTAATTTTGGATACTTGAAAAGTAAATCCTGCATCAGAATATAAATCACACTTTTTTTTTTTCAGGAAGAGGTGTCTTCCCCTCCTCTTCCCCCCCCACCCCCGTAAAAAATATCTAATTTTGAGAGAACAAATAAGGAATCTTCCTTCCTGGAAGACTTAGTAAATTTCATTTTCGGCCTGTAGGGAGAACTCAAAGCTGACAGGACCCTTCTAGGCAGAGACCCAACCAGGAAGCTGTCATTCTGATTTTTCTGCAAATTTTGATCTTTGTGTGTGTGCGCGCAAAAAGGGCATTTTTCACTAACCTATTATTTAGATGGAAATTTCCCAACCACTAGTATTTGGCACCCAAGAGAAAACAAAATTCCATTTCTTTGGGGTACATCTACACTGCAGGCTTATTTCAAAATAAGCTATTCTGGAATAGTTATTCTGAAATAGCTTATTTCGAAATAGAGCATCTACACTGCTGGGAAGCCTCCAAAGTAGTCTGAGGCAGGCTTCCCTAATGAAGATGTGCTATTTTGATATAGAGCCCCAGGAGGTACTGGGGAGGAATAACTTAAAATGGTCCTGGTGCCAGGCTACTTTGAAATAGCAGTGGAGTGTCTACACACATCCTATTTCGAAATAGCTATTTTGAAATAGGCATTATTCCTTGTGGAATGAGGTTTACATGAGTTGGAATAAGCCATCCATTATTTCAAAATTATTTTGAAATAATGGAATGTTTATTTGGTCACTCACTATTATTTTGGAATAATGCTAGTTAATCCAAAATAACCATGCAGTGTAGACGTACCCTTTGTTCCATAATGCAGTGGTGGCCTAATGAAATCTTCCATAATACAGCGCCTCAGATGGTTTATGAAGAATGAAGGGGTAGATACCTGAAAGACATTGCAACTAAAATGGTTTAAGACCCTACGGCTACATTTACATTGGCATGATCTTAGACTCATAGACTCCGAGGTCAGAAGGGACCATTATGATCATCTAGTCTGACCCCCTGCACAATGCAGGCCACAAAATCTCACCCACTCCTCCTAGAATAATCCTCTCACCTATATCTCAGATATTGAAGCCTTCAAATACTTTGAAGACCCCAAGATGCAGAGATCCTCTAGCTGTGATCTGTACCCCATGCTACAGAGGAAGGCGAAAAACCTCCAGGGCCTCTGCCAATCTACCCTGGAGGAAAATTCCTTCCCGACCCCAAATATGGCGATCAGCTAAATCCTGAGCATGTGGGCAAGACTCATCAGCCAGACACTCAGAAAGTTCTCTATAGTAACTCCTATCATCCCTCCATTGACCTATTTCCCACTGATCATGAATGGTCAATTAGCTACCAAGATCATGTTATCAAACCATCCCCTTCATAAACCCATCTAGTTTAATCTTGAAACCAGATAGATCTTTTGCCCCCACTACTTCCCTTGGAAGGCCGTTCCAGAATCTCACTCCTCTAATGGTTAGAAACCTTCGTCTAATCTCAAGTCTAAACTTCCTACTAGACAGCTTATATCCATTTGTTCTTGTGTCCACATTGGTATTAAACTTAAATAATTCCTCTCCCTCCCTGGTATTTATCCCTCTAATATATTTAAAAAGTGCAATCATGTCCCCCCTCAGCCTTCTTTTGGTTAAAGTAAACAAGCCAAGTTCCTTGAGTCTCCTTTCATAAGACAGGTTTTCCATTCCTCGGATCATCCTAGTGGCCCTTCTTTCTACATGTTCCAGTTTGAATTCATCCTTCTTAAACATGGGAGACCAGAACTGCACACAGTATTCCAAATGGGGTCTCACCAATGCCTTGTATAATGGCACTAACACCTCCTTATCCCTACTGGAAATACCTTGCCTAATACATCCCAAGATCGTATTAGCCTTTTTCACGGCCATGTCACAATGGCAGCTCATAGTCATGCTATAATCAACCAGGACTCCAAGGTCCTTCTCCTCCTCCGTTACTTCCAACTGATGTGTCCCCAGCTTATAACTAAAATGCTTGTTATGAATCCCTAAATGCATAACCTTACACTTCTCACTATTAAATTTCATTCTATTGCTATCACTCCAATTTACAAGATCATCCAGATCTTCCTGTATGATATCCCGATCCTTTTCTGAATTGGCAATAGCTCCCAACTTTGTGTCAGCTGCAAATTTTATTAGGACACTTCCACTTTTGGTGCCAAGATCAGCAATAAAAAGATTAAATAAATTGGCCCCAAAACTGATCCCTGAGGAACTCCTCTAGTAACCTTCCTCCAACCTGACAGTTCACCTTTCAGTATGACCCGCTGTAGTCTCCCCTTTAACCAGTTGCTTATCCACCTCTCAACTTTCATATTAATCCCTATCTTTTCCAATTTAACCAATAATTCCCCATGTGGTACTGTATCAAATGCCTTACTAAAGTCGAGGAAGATTAGATCCACTGCATTTCCTTTATCTAAAAAATCTGTTACTTTCTCAAAAAAGGAGATCAGATTGGTTTGGCACGATCTACCTTTTGTAACACCATGTTGTAATTTGTCCCAATTGCCATTAGCCTCAATATCTCTAACTACTTTCTCCTTCAAAATTTTTTCCAGGATCTTACATACTACAGATGTCAAACTAACAGGCCTATAATTACCCGGGTCGCTTTTTTTCCCTTTCTTAAAAGAGTTCTTGCATTAAAGAATTTGCACAAGAGAGCGTCTACACTGGCATGTGCCTTTGCGCAAGAGCATCCATGCCAGTGTAGATGCTCTCTTGCGCAAGAAAGCTCCAATGGCCATTTTAACCATCAGGCTTTCTTGTTCAAGAAATTAATGTTGCCTGTCTACACTGGCCTCTTGCGCAAGAACAGTTGCGCAAGAGGGCTTATTCCTGAGCGGGAGCATCATAGTTCTTGCACAAGAAGCACTGATTTCACACATTAGAACGTCGGTGTTCTTGCACAAGAACTCTTTGCCAGTGTAGACAGGCAGCATGTTTTTGCGCAAAAGCGTCTGCTTTGGTACAAGATTGCGCCAATGTAGACACAGCCTACTAGTGTAGACAGAGGGAAAACGTCAACTGTTTCTGCATGACTGGTATGCATTATTGTTAGTAATTGAGCCAGTTCAAGCACAAACTGTTCGGCTGTGTCTACATTGCACCCCTTTTCTGGAAAAGGGATGCAGATGAGACAAGTCGGAATTGCAAATGCAGCAGGGATTTACATTTTCCCCGCTGCATTTGCATGAACATGGCTGCCGCTTTTTTTCGGCTCGGGGCTTTGCCGGAAAAAAGCGCCAGTCTAGACAGGGATCTTTTGGAAAATAAAGCCTTTTCCGAAAGGTCCCTTATTCCTCCTAAAATCAGGAATAAGGGACCTTTCGGAAAAGGCTTTATTTTCCAAAAGATCCCTGTCTAGACTGGCGCTTTTTTCCGGCAAAGCCCCGAGCCGAAAAAAAGCGACAGCCATGTTCATGCAAATGCAGCGGGGAAAATGTAAATCCCCGCTGCATTTGCAATTCCTACTTGTCTCATCTGCATCCCTTTTCCGGAAAAGGGGTGCAGTGTAGACACAGCCTTCAGGTTTCTATATAGCTGAGTGTGCATGTTTATAGCTCTGTGTGTAGGAACCATGCACACCTATGATACTATAGTAGTAACTCAGTGGTCCATTTTATCTTCCATGGATGGGACAGATGAAGAAATAAATTTATTTCAAGCCATCTCATTTTTTTGTAGATTGGGTCATAGCTTAATAAGAACGCAAGAATGTCTATACTGGGTCAGACCAGAGGTCCATCTAGCCCCATATCCTGTCCTCTGAAAATGGCCAATGCCGGGTGCCCTATAGGGAATGAACAGAACAGGTAATCAAGTGATCTGTTCCTAGTTTCTGACAAACAAAGGCTAAGCCATTGATGGACTTATCAATTATGAATTTATCTAGCTCTTCTTTGAATCCCGTTCTAGTCTTGGACTTCACAACATCCTTAGCAAGAGGATCTACAAGTTGACTGTTGTGTGGAAAAAATACTTCCGTTTGTTTTTAAACCTGCTACATATTAATTTCATTTGGTGTCCCCTAGTTCTTGTGTTATGGGAACAAGTATATAACTTTTTTATTTTATTTACTTTCTTCCCACCAGTCATAATTTTATAGACCTCTATCATATCCTCCCTTAGTCCATTTCTTTTCCAAGCTGAAAAGACCCAGCCTTAGTAATCTCTCCTCGAATGGCAGCTCTTCTACACCCCCTAATTTTTGTTGTCCTTTTCCCAATGACAAGATACCGTTTTGAGATGAAATGACCATATCTGCACACAGTATTCAAGATGTGGGTGTATCATGGATTTATACAGAGGCAATGAGAGATTCTGTCATCTTCTCTATTCCTTTCTTAGCATCCTGGGTTTTTTTTGTTTGTTTTCTTTTTTGACTGTTGTTTCACATTGAGTGGATGTTTTCAGAGAATTATCCACAAAGACTCCAAGATCTCTGAGTGGTAACAGATAATTTAGTCTCCATCATTTTATACATATAGTTGAGCTTATGTTTTCCATTATGCATTACTTTGCCTTAATCAACATCAACATTAATTAATGCTTCCTCTCCCTTTCATAGATACATGACATTACTCTGATAACTTCAGCAGTTGCTTAATGGGTAGATACAATTAGAAAAGCATTGTTTACTAGCCAGTTAGCCTGTCATAAGAGGGGATTTTCAGGTCTCTCCTCCACGTTGGTCTTCCCTCCTGAGCCTCCGGTCTCTTGCTCCGTCTCTCTCTCTCCTCCTACTGCCTCCCCCCTTCTCTCTCAGCTCTCCTCCACCTCCTGCCTCTCTCTCTTTCTCTTCTCCTCTCCCTCCTGCCTCTCACCCGATGCTGCATGGGGAGCGTGGAGCCCAGACAGTCGCTTGTGCCACTTGCTCCCACGCTGCGGCCTGGCTGAGTGGCGCAGAAGTCAGCAGATCGCCACGGCGGTGACATTTACGGCCAGGGGGCAGGGCCTGGAGCCGCTGTCACGCCGCATGTCACCGTCCCACCCCACTTCCCTTCCTGCCGTGGTGCTCTGCTGACTTCTGCACTGCTCAGCCAAGCTGCCGCGGGGGAGCAAGCGAAGCAAGCGGCCGTTTTGGCCCTGCACTCCCCATGCAGTACTGGCTTCCCAGAGGGAACAGCCAGCATTTCAGGCAATAGCGCTACCCAGAGGGAACAGCCAGCATTACAGTGTTACAGACTCTCAGGCATTGGGCTACTATATACATGATTTTTAGTTGCCTTTTAAGACAGCTTAGTGGCAGGAAGAACCATGTAATGAGTCAGCTTTCTATATGATATCAGCAAGTGTTCCACAAACTTCTGTGATCTATGAACCATCAGAGATTTGTAAATTACATTTTGGAAACCTCTGATTAAGCTAAAACATAAAAACTGACCTAATCCTTTGAACTAACTGACCCTGAACTGGACTTTCATTTTATTAACACTTACTTGAAAATCATTTCCTGATTCTTGGCACCGAATGCTGCAACCTTTCATGAGAACAAGGTTTCCAATGAAACTTTCAGATCAGTGTGTAATCTCTGAATTTGAAGTCCATTTTGCACCTCACAGGTCTAGTTTTTAGTCTCGCCTTAGCAGGGCCTCTATGTTTGTGCCCACAATTTGTGAGTGCAAATAACCAAGGGTGCAATTTTGCACTTGCAATTACTTGTTGAAGTTTATGGACATCTAAGTACCTGATTTGTAGATTCCAATCAGGCACTTAAACACGTAGCATAAATGACCTAACCTGAGTCTACTGTTGTTCGTGCCTGCAATTTTGAGATCAGCTGTTTAAAGATAGGATTTCACTTCTCCTGACCTTCTTGAAAAGTTTCCTCCTCACTGACAACTTAGTATTTTTCCAACTTGCTTTTTTTCATGCAGTCTATCAGAAGGAAACAACACAGTAGCTAGCCTGCAGGTCTAAAATCCTGAGACGATGCATTATATTTTTTTGTTCTACTGAGGATAATTTTTAATATTTTTCTTATCCTTTGCCTTGACAAAGGCTCAGCATTCCAAATGCATCTGTAAACTAAAGTAACCTTCTGTATTGAGGAATGGAAAGTAATAAGCTCTCTTCTGTCACAAATCACTAAATTAATTTAATATAATCCTTTAAATGTAGGTTTCATGAGAAGGAAGGGAGATCAGGAGACTAATTTACAATCCAGATGGCTTCATAATTTTAATTCAACAATTTGATTTGCTCATTAGAAGCTGAACCTAGATCCTTTCCAATCTTCTTATACTCTTAAAAAAGCTTATTTTCCCTCTGCAGCAGGGCTTATTTGGTAAAACATTTTTAAATGTTTCCATTTCCAAGAAGTTTTCTATATGACACTTGCAGGGCAGCTTCAGGGAAAAATTGACATGCTTTCTTACAGAAGGTATGAAAGCTGAAATTTCCTTATGTGTCTACATTTTTGGGGAATACGACAAGTGAAATATAGGAAACATTATTTCCGGTTCTCATTGGACTGATTATTATGGCTTCTTTTCTGTCCTACATAAATCTATTAAGTTATTAAAATAGAAATGGTATTAGAAACACTTTCCAAGCCCAAATTTTTAAAGAATTTGTCT
The DNA here is from genome assembly GCF_052426305.1 of Pelodiscus sinensis. Lineage (NCBI taxonomy): Eukaryota > Metazoa > Chordata > Testudines > Trionychidae > Pelodiscus > Pelodiscus sinensis. The sequence goes on along the minus strand of NC_143057.1, from coordinate 24,804,638 downwards.
TGCTGTGCAAGGACAGCAATGCTTAACTGATATGGGAGCCTACATTTCAAGAGTTTAAATCCCATGTGAAAAAGAGGCTCCTAAATTAGGCATCACTGCTCTCTGTACAGCAACATTAAGGAGCACATAGTCAAGTGATGGGGATTAGAAATCTACTCTAAAGGTGTGTCTACACTACACCCTTATTTCGAGATAACTAGCATTATTTCAAAATAACAGTGTGAGCATCTACACAGCCATTCTGTTATTTCAAAATAATTTTGAAATAACAGATGGCTTATTCTGAAATCTGTAAACCTCATTCTAGAAGGAATAATGCCTACTCCAAAATAGCTATTTTGAAATAAGGCGTGTGCTCCACTGCTGCTATTTCAAAATAGTCCCTCAGCAGGACCACTCTCAGTTATTCCTCCCTAGTGCCTCCCAAGGCTCTAAATCAAGATAGCGCATCTATGTTAGGGAAGCCTGCCTCCGTCTAATTTTGAGGCTTCTCTGCAGTGTAGATGTGCTATTTTGAAATAAGCGTGCAGTGTTGACATATCCTAAGGTACCAGTTCCATGAAGATGACACTTTTAAAAGTGTGTGTGTGGGGTGGGGGAGAATCAGATATGAAAAGGCTTTGGGGATAAATCTTCTACTGGGGTAAATTGGTATCGCATCATATTTATGGAGCTATGCCAATATACTTCTGTCAGGGCTGTTCCCCACTCTGGCAATCTGAGTGCAGAAGGTGGTTGCCTGCAAAAGACCTTAAACACCTTACATCTATAGACTTTGCTTACCAAAAAAGAACATCTCCACTGAGTCACAGATGCACTGACTCTGGAAGATAGGCTGCCACTTTCAAGTGATTTAAACTCTGAAAAAACAGGAAACAAACACTTGAATTTCTTCCCCAGTGGTACCCCAATCTCTTCTGTCATAAGAGAGCTTAGAAAAAGAAACAAAAAGAGGAGAAAACAAACTCTATCTCTGATAGCTGACCTCCCAGGCTAGGAAGACACACAGAGACCTCCTGTTACCTTCCAGGACACAAGATCATTGCCTTTAAAAGGGTGATTTTATTAACAAAACAAAATGATATTCTTGATAAAGCATACTTGGTTGTCAGGTGTTACAGAGCAACTAAGAGAAGAACAGATCAAGACACAAAGAAACATTTCTTTGGGCTGTAGCTAAATATGAGGCATGGGGGAGGGAAGGCACATGGAATTCACACAGAGAAGTTTAACTAAACAACCAAAACAAAGAGAAATTCTCTGATCCCAACTAAATATACATTTTCCCTTATTTATTCACAATCCCTTCACAGTCCAGTCCAATTCCATGCCCTGAATTCCTTGGAGACTTTGATTATTGTATATTGCTCCCTCCAGCCCTTAACTTAGAACTCACACAAAGGAAGAGCAGCCAGGTATCTATATGCAATTCAGATTAGAGCACTGTCCCCCATTGGTTCTTTTGGTTCCCTACCAACATCCTTAGTTACCTGGGTTTAATCTTTTAGTCACCGAGTTCTGGCCAGCGCTACTCCCATTCATCACAACCTCTGCTGAGTATCTAGGCCTTAGACAACACTGCAGACTATATATAATATTTTGTCCTAATTTATTTTTTCATATATCACAGCTGCTATTGATAGTGCACACTGTATAATAAAATGGTGCAGTGTTTTTGAGTTGGTAGATTTGTATGTTGTGAATTGACATGCTTACTTCGCTACTACGTGTACAGAGTCTAGGAAGTTCACTGCAACTGCACCTTGGCTAAATAACAGTCTTTTAGAACACAGTGCTTTGGGGAAAGGAGTGAGAGATGTTCTTACACTGGGTTTCAACTGCTGAAGCAGATAGTCTCTGCCAGTAAAAATCAACACAATGTTTGCAATAAGGATAGTAATTATGGGCCAAATGCTGAAATACTTTCACTTCATTTTAGAGATAAAATTTCACCCTCTTGTCATTCTTGCACCTGCTGAAAGCTTTGAAGATAACTTTTTATTTTTAATTTACAATATCTTTGTTTTCAATTAAATTGTACCAGCTAAATAAATGTGGACTGAGAAGTGCAATTCTACTTTGAAATTTGGTGCTCTGAAACTGGCATTATCAAGCAGACAGACCTGAAACCATGTGAGATCAACTGTGCCGACATGTTTACACAGGAAACAATTCCCCACTCCCCCCCAACATTAAGCCCTGTAAATTCAGCCTGGGTTCTGAGAGTTAAACTGGATTCTCATTCTTGTGGATCATTGTTATTTCTGCAAACCAAATTAGTCCCTCTGTAATACCAATGCAATCTCTTTTTCCCTTATTGGTCATAAGGAATTCTGTTGATGCATAAAACAAAATAGAAATCTGCTGCTCCTCCCTCCACACTGTAAATTTTGCAGGGCTTTCAGAAATAAATACTGGTAAAACTTAAACATAGTGAGTAGATAGACTCCAAATATATAAAGAGAGCAGATTTGAGTAAAGTGGTAACATTTTTAGACAGTCATTTTGCAAAATACAGTTTAATGTGAAAATATTTAAACCATTTCTTAGGCTCTGCCAATGGATTCCATTTCTAGCAAAAAATCTTTTAAAGAGAAGAATGTTGTTCAACTCTCAGACTTTATCTTATCTAAAATGAGGATTTGTAGCTCTCATTATGCCACTTCTAGCCAAAATCTGCTAAGTACAAGGACATTGGTGAGGGAGAAAAGGGCACAGTGTGTTATGCTAAAGACTATAACTGTAAATATGCGCAAACAGATGTTGCCTTGGTGACAAGACAAACTCAAACTCCACTTATGCTGACATCATGAGGCATTATTAGATTGCTTTCCAAGATACATGAGAGATTATTTGGCAGTTATCCTATTGGGGGAATGAAATGAGAGTGAAATGAGAACTTGCATAGCCATTGCTCGCATAAGTGTCTGCAGAGAAAACTACTGCAAGCGAACATGCTTACTGCCTTGCAAACTCAGTAAACAAACCAGGTGGCCAACTTTGTAGAGTTTGTGTGCAATTAATACATCATTTTAATATCTAGTTCAAGACTGGAATTATGGGGCAGGGGATTCCTGCAGCAGTTTACCTTTTAGTCCAAATTAATCCATCCTGCATAAATGTCACTCAATACAGTGTCTGAAGTTTTTAAAGTGGAAATATACTTTCATGGTGTGTCTCAGTATAAATGACAATATTAAGGTTAAAAAATTTCATGCTGAAGGGGAAGAATCTTATAAAGTAAGCCTCCTGCCCTTCATAGACATCACTGTGCAATGGACCATGAAGTTTTCATATCAGGAGCTGGCCGCTGCTGGGGGCCAGATGCTAGACATAATGGACCAATTATCTGATACAGTATGTCACATCCTATGTGCCAGTTCAATGAGGTAATGGCACTAAAATTGCAACATACATAATTTCCTTTAATGTGAACTCTATCCAGTTGATTATTAGTTCTTCTAATACTTCCTTCTCATTACCAGGAGATCCCTGCTGACATATATTGTTTGTTCTGGCACAGATTCTATTAACAGAGAGCCAATTTAATATTCTATTACACCTTATCATGTTCACTTATATGAGGCTTGATTAACCAAATGAGTATAAATGTTAAACTTGCTGAAAGAAAATTTAGAGCTAAATGAGTTTGGAAAACCACCGTTGTCAAAAAAGTGCTTAATAAAAAAATACTTTTTTGTTAATTTCTTTTTAAAGTTCTCCAAGTGTGTGACTCTGAATAGAGCTTTCAGAAAGCCATTTTTGCTCTAAATTATGCTTTTGGGCAACGTTCCCCTAATTAGTACAAGTAGTATTAAGAATAAGCAGCAAGTTTTCCCTCTCATGGTTCAGATCTTTCTGAACATGCAAATGCGACATTGAGGAAGATGACTTCTTAATAATGTAAAGGAGGGTTTCAATTTGCAAAATATTGCCATAAAAATATAAAATTTGAGTGCATTTTGTGGCATGAATGTACTTTTCATTAAAATTATACAACACTAAGCCCCAAATTTGCATAGCCCTATATGGCCTATCCAAATTTTCCAACACCTCAGGTTTTGCATTGAAAACGTTTAACTTTTAAGCAGCTCTATTCTCCACTCCCCATCTTCCCCTCATTTTTATAAAGCAGCGATTACCATTGTAGCCATGTCTATAGTGCACATCATTTTCAGCAGTGTGCAGTATTGTGTACTGGGTTGTTGTAGATATAGATCTTCTTGTTGTTATAGTAACTGACATTAAGTCATTAGGGGTCAGTCCAGCCGGTCTGTGCTTGTTCTAGTTAATTCTGTGCTGTGGAATAAAATGGCAACTTGCAGCCACTACAGCTCTCTGTGTTTCAAGTGATTTCTTCCTAACCTCTGTAACTCTAAACATTTAGGATATGTGCAGCTACACTGCCATGAAAAGCAAGCTGTGTCTTCACAGTGGTGTGTAGCTGCCTGTATCAGTGAAATGTTCATGTGGGAATGAGGCAGCAAGGAATGGCTGAATCTTTTTTCCAGATGCTCCCCCTTCCCAGGGCCTTTCTCCTTTTACTGGAGTCTTTTCCCACAGTGGAGAGAGGCTCTGGCAGCTACCCCCTGCTGGAGCCTTTCCCTATTGCTGCTTCTCTCCTATTTTTTCCCCTGGGGGCAAGGAAAGGCCCCAGCAGCAGGGAGGCACTGGAACATTAAATGGCTAAAAACAGCAGTATAGATGGGAGCATACAGCTTGGGTGAACGAAGAGACGCTTAGGGTTATGTTCTCAGGTATGTACCTATCCCAGTCAAGTGTGTCGATACTCTACTTGCCTAAGCTGTGCCTCACTGGCACCACAACACTGCTATTTAAACACATACCCCACATGCCATTAAAAGAAGCACGAAATGTGGGCAGGCAATTCAAAGTATTGATAGGTATGGTGTAGGGATCTTATATATATTTTTAGAGAGGTATTTGAACATGGAGCTGGTTTTACTGAAGAAAATGGTCACTCTTCTAGGTTCACCAGTGGGCTCTCATTAAGGGCCCCAAAGATTCTGGAACCCACATTGATTACTGAAAGAAATATGCTTTAGTAAGTGTCTCTGTTAGATATCTATATTAAAATAAATAAAACAAAATTGTTAACATTTTTTTAACTTTAAAATAAAATAAACTTATTTTCATTACTGGATTGGAGTTTTTGGCACTTACTGTATAATCTGTCATTAATGAAGTTCTAAGAGAAAGATTGACAAGAGGAGGTCTGGTAAAATTTGTTAACTGGGATTTATAACTAAAGGCAATAAAATCTCTTAATTTCAGATTAGGTTATTTAATACTGCAAGCAAAATATCAAATGTCTGAACCATAATCTAAGTTAGTTTTATAAAGCTTCCCTCTTGAATTTGAATTCTTTTGTGGTGGATAAACTTTTCACCTCCCTCACAATGGATATTATAGTATAGACTTTAACAGATGACTCTTGGTAAGAAATTTAACAACACTTACTTACCAAAAAAGCAAGTGACAAACTTGGGTCTTTCAAGACACAGAGGCTATGTCTAGACTGCCCCCTCTTGTGCAAGAAAATATGCAAAGGAGGCGAAGTGGTGAATATTACCGTGCCTCATTTGCATACTTAATGAGCCACCATTTTTGCACAAGGGGCTTTTGCGCAAAAAGGAGCCATCTACATGGCTCCTTTATGCACAAAAATCCCCTCTTGCACAGGAACTGTTTTTCCTGAACAAAGTGGCGGAACAGCCCTTGCGCAAGAGGGGGTTTTTGTGCAAAAAGGAGCTGTGTAGACTGCTCCTTTTTGCACAAAAGCCCCTTGTGCAAAAATGGCAGCTCATTAAGTATGCAAATGAGGCATGGGGATATTCACCATTTTGCCTTATTTGCCTATTTTCTTTCGCAAGAGGGAGCTGTCTAGACGTAGCCATACAGTGCACCTACGCTGCAGGGCTTAACTCAAAATAAGCTACACAAATTGATCTACTTCAATTGAGTATCTTATTTTAAAATAGCTTAGACTAAGCCCACCACCCTTCCCTCCCCAGGCAAATGCCCTAGGCCACTCCAGAACCCAACCCACCTCCCTACCTTCAAGCTGTCCCTTGCACTGCTCTCCTTGCTTTCCTGAAATAGCTTATTTCAAAATAGGGAGTGTCTACACAGCACTTATTTCGAAATAGAGCACTCTTCCTCCAACTTCCCTTATTCCTCGTACAATGAGGGTTACAGGAGTTGGAGTAAAAAGTCCTCCAGCTTGATGGTATTTTGACACTATTTCAAAAGAATTGCCTGCTGTGTAGATACGGACTAAATTATTTCAGAATAGCGCTAGTTACTTTCATAGAATCATAGAATAATAGGACTGGAAGGGACCTCGAGAGGTCATCGAGTCCAGCCCCCCCGCCCTCAAGGCAGGACCAAGCTCCATCTACACCATCCCTGACAGATGTCTATCTAACCTGTTCTTAAATATCTCCAGAGAGGGAGATTCCACCACCTCCCTTGGCAATTTATTCCAATATTTGACCACCCTGACAGTTAGGAATTTTTTCCTAATGTCCAATCTAAACCTCCCCTGCTGCACTTTAAGCCCATTACTCCTTGTCCTGAAATAGTACTTTGAAATAGTGTTGCAATATATATGTACCCTAAGACACAGAACATGCTTTAAAGAATGCCTTTATAAGATATTTAGGTCTACTGGACCTAGGAAACTCTTTTGGGTATCTTCCCTGTCTGGGCTCTGTGGGTGAGCTCAGGCACTTACAATTTTATCCTAAAAATAAAGAAAATTGAATGTTTGGTTATGACATTTTGGGAGTCCACCTAGACTGGTTGGTTCTGTCACTGATGGTCCTTTGTGATTTTGCAGATATGGTTCAGATGGCAGACATCAATAGCCAGCTCACAAGCGGAAGGTCTCACTCTGATCCTCACTAGCCTATTTGGTACTACTCTGCAAGGAATAATCGGGCGGTCCGTGACTATAGGCGGACTCGGCCGCTGCCTAGGGTGCCGCCATCTGGGGCACCCGATGATGATGTCAGTCCATTGACGGCCCTGCAGGAGGGCACCAGTTCTGCCTGGGGCACCAGCTACTGCACCCAGCCTCGGGCCGCTACTGGTACCAATACACTTCTCATCAAATGTATCCTCCCTGAGTTAGTGATTTTTAGACAGTGAAACTGTCCCCCTCTGATTGGTCTGAGGTTCATGAGCACACACACCCATCCCTTTTGAACCAGTTCACTTAAGCTTATAGATGGCTTCTGTAGTGTAGTGGCTATCATGTTTGCCTAACATGTAAAAGGTCCCTGGTTCAAAATTGGGAAGAAACAGTGCTGCTTTCACTTGTAATTCCTTTTCAGAAAAGATGTGGAGAAATTGGAGAAGATTCCAGAGAAGTGCAACAAAAATGTTTAAAGGTCTAGAAAATGTGATCTATGAGGGAAGACTGAACGAATTGGGTTTGTTTAATTTAGAAGAGAAGACTGAGAGGAGACATGATAGTAGTTTTCAAATATCTAAAAGGATGTTACAAGGAGGAGGGAGAAAAATATTCTCAATGTCTTTTGATAGGACAAGAATCAATAGGCTTAAATGGCAGCAAGGGAAGTTTAGGTTGAACATCAGGGAAAAAAATCCTGACAGTGGTTAAGCACTGGAATAAATTGCCTAGGGATGTTGTGGCATCTCCACCAGAGCAGGTTAGATAAATATCTATTAGGGATGGTCTAGATGGTGGTTGGTCCTGTTGTGAGGGCAAGAGATTGGACTTGATGACCGCACAAGGTCCCTTGCAGTTTTAGTATTCTATATACTCCATGTACTTTTTCATACCAGAGTCCTGTTTGCATAAAAATAAAAAGTTTAATAGAAAACTCATGTATTCAAAAATGAAATCGTAAAGAAGAGCAAATCTATACAAGTTACATAGGAAATAAACATAAAGATGAAACTCGGGTCTTAAAATTTTATACTAGCCAAAATCCTGTTTTAACACAAGTTGCCTGTTGCCTTATAAAGTTTCTCAGCATACCCCTTATCTAGAAGAGGGAGCCAGTGTTCATGACAGTCTCGAGCTTGGATACTATGTGATGCTGGTTAAAAACCACCAGTATCTGGTATGCTTTAAAAGGCTTTTGACTTTTTTATTTCCCTGCTTCCCTATTCTCTGGTGCTGGTGACTCATTCAGAGTGGAGAAATTCTGTCTCAATGGGAGAGCTGTGATGCTTTTTTTTTTTTCTTTTTTTTTTTCAGTTGTCTCAATGTTTTTCCATTAATTCTAATGGCCCATGATTGTCTTTTCCTGGGCTGGACCACAGATGTGAAGCCGGTTTCATGACAACAAATAGTTTGGGAGCTGCTTCTTCTTCCCTGGCTGCTCAAGGCCCTGCTATGGGGCATTATTTTCTATGATCACTATGAGCACAGTTTTCTAGATACACAAATACATAAATTCATAACCAGTCTGCACACATCTGATGATTGTCAAGAGCTGAACATTAAATGCTTTCTTTAAAAACCTTACTCAATATATTTTATAGTTCAATAGCATTGTAAGCAATCAGTTGATTCAACTGCTCATTTTAGGGGTTTAAATCTTCTGTTCTCTGCTTGATATGGCTGCACTCTTATTTTCACACTGGGATCTCTGCCAGCCCACTCTTTCTTTCAGAGCCTTCCTATCAGGCCTTTGGGAAAACCCAATAGGGAGCCTTACCTAGAGCCCTGTGACTCAGTCCTAGCAAGTTGAATTCAGTTGTAGTTTGCAAGCATTAATTTTGAAAGTCCCAATTTAAATAAGCACTTTTGGTTACTTTTAAAGTACATCAACATGCAACCTATTTAAAATATACAATTTTATATATTTATATATGGTCCATGTGCGCATAAAAGCTATTCTCATTGCACAAGCCATTTCAGTTCTTCACCCTGTTCAGTGTAGTCCCAACCCAATTCTGAGCACATTAGTTCTCCAGCCTCTATAGAATTCGTTCATCTGGTGGCATTGAGTATGCTATCAGGCTTTCATCTATTTTTCATTTTAAGGGAATACAAGGCACCGTACGAATGCATAAAACAAAATAGTCAGTCTCTGCCTCAGAGGTCATAGTCTATAATTGAGAAAGATGCAACATGTGGCTAAATGGATAATTTTGTGTGGGTTGGGAAACCAAGTGAAATTAAGAATTTATATTTGCATAAATTAGTAACATAAGTGGTCTCTATGTTAGCCAGTAATACAGGCTGTGATCTGTAAATATTATAACAGAATCAGAGATATTTAAAAGAAGATACAGGTGCTAGCTCTGTGAATT